>NC_069108.1:3168134-3412516 GCF_947172395.1 Bicyclus anynana | reverse complement strand
AGCATGCACGCAATCCATTTACGTCCTTTACAAACCTGACGATGACATAAGACAATGCTTTCCAGACAACAAAAACACAAGCTAAACAACGTCTTTGCCGGCGAAGACGAGGTCACCGATATATGACGTCACCCAGACGTGGGCTTTTTAAGTCACGATCTCGGAGGCGCCCGGACTGATATGCTTAGGCCAAAACACCTTTTCAAAACGGCCCTCTAAGCCGACGTCTGAGTGTCAGAGAAGAGAGACGCCCTAGAGAGTCTTTTCGTCCATTTACTCTGTTCCTGCCTTTGGGCCAGATCAGGCGATGTTTCTGTGCTCTCCCAAACGCCCCGGTGACGCCGTTGAGGTCCCATCAAGGAGCCTACGGCACTTGCACAAACAGAAAAAAAAGAATACCGAGCATCTAGAGGACGTATTTACCTATATGGTGGGCACTGTTCGTGTTCACGTAGGATACACACATACTCTACCTTTATCTAAGGGCTCCATCGACCGTATTATTTGGTTTTTTAGACAACCATTAAAGGGAGTTTCGCAGACGTTCGTACGCATACGTAAGATGCACGATTGTGCGGATAGCTGAACAATTTTGGTGACAATCATGCCTCATTGTGGAAGTCCTGAGGATGTAGTGACCGCAGATCATCGATATCGATATGTTTCAGTTTGGTGTCGATTTGTTGGCATCACCAAAAATGCGCTCAGTCAGCGTCGCGCAGATTGTATTGCCATTGTGAACATTTGCCATTTGTATCAGGTGGGCAACTTCAGCAAGAGGCTGGCGGCGTACAACATGAAGGTGTCGGAGCTGACGGGCGACCACCAGCTCACGCGGGAGCAGATCGACGCCACGCAGCTCATCGTCTGCACGCCCGAGAAGTGGGACATCATCACCAGGAAGGGTGAGTTGCTTATCGTCTACAAAAACACAGAACATACTCCTTTTTGGATGTCGGTCAAAAATAAAAAGCGCCATCTATTAGCCTTAGACTTGACAGATCTGAGGTTTTTGATGTGTACAAAAAGGGATTGTTTCAAAGTTCTCTAAGAACGCCATCTACTGGCAGTTTAAAGTAACAAACACAATTTCACTATGCCTGTAGATGGCAGCACGCATCGCTCTATTACAACTTTTCATAACGCCTTCATCAACTTACGTACGTAAGAAATTTTACTTCAAAATCACAACACCCTGAACTGACCATTCTTCTTCCATGACGCGCTTTTTATTTTATTCTTTTACAAGTTAGCCCTTGACTACAATCTCACCTGATGGTAAGTGATGATGCAGTCTAAGATGGAAGCGGGCTAACTTGTTAGGAGGAGGATGAAAATGCACACCCCTTTCGGTTTCAACACGGCATCGTACTGGAACGCTAAATCGCTTACGCGGTACGTCTTTGCCGGTAGGGTGGTAACTAGCCACGGCCGAAGCCTCCCACCAGCCAGACCTGGACAAATTAAGAAAATCTCAATCTGCCCAGCCGGGGATCGAACCAAGGACCTCTGTTTTGTAAATCCACCGCGCATACCACTGCGCCACGGAGGCCGTCAAAAAACCCATCGCCAACGCCATCTACTGGCAGTTTAAAGTAACAAACACTATTTCACTATGCCTGTAGATGGCAGCACGCATCGCCCGATTACAACTTTTTCGTAACGCCTTTATCAATGTACGTGCGTAAGAAATTTTACTTCAAAATCACAACACCCTGAACTGACCATTCTTCTTCCATGACGCGCTTGCCTAGAAAATGCCTATAATTTGTTGTTGTTCCAGGAGGCGAGAGGTCGTTCACAAACCTGGTGCGGCTGATCATCATTGACGAGATCCACCTGCTGCACGACGAGCGCGGGCCCGTGCTGGAGGCACTAGTAGCGCGCACACTGCGCACCGTGGAACACACTCAGGAGGAGGTATGTCTGGCTTAACTTGCTTAAAACTTTAAAACACCTATTTAAGTATGTATGTATTATTGCTTAATATTTATGTATTTAAATTACTTAACTTTTCTTATTTTTTGTGTGCGTATACCCGAATCGGTGCTTATGTTTTTTTTTTCTCTTCCACAGTGGTTGTCTGGAAGAGATCGCTCTTTAGCGATAAGACCGCCATTTGTACATTAGTTTCTAAGTGTTATTATAAGTTATTGTTTATTTTTGTTTTTAATGTACAATAAAGTATATTTCTTCTTCTTCTTCTTCTTCTTCTTCTTCTTCTTCTTCTTCTTCTTCTTCTTCTTCTTCTAAGTAAAGATAGTTGAAAAACACACAAAAGTCTTAACTTACTTTTTAAGTATATGTGGTGAGCAGAGATGTCGTCACTGCACCTCACATGGCTTAACATGCTCAAAACTTTGTATGACTTTTTTAAGTATAGTAAAGACGTAGTATAGTGTATGGATGATTGAGGATACCCAGCAGGATGTATGTCTTTCCAGTGTATGCCTTGGCTTAACTTGCTTAAAGCTTTGAGCTACTTTTGTAAGTGTAGTGAGTGCTGGTATGGTAGACCACACACAGGAGGTAATATGTCGTGACGTGGATTAAGTTGCTTAAAACTTCGAACCACCTATTTAAGTATAGTGAGTGCAAGGATTGATGGACCACAACTAGGAGGATGAAAAAACAAATGAATTAGGATTTCCAAAACACACAAGCATGAGCAAATTTGAAATAGGGTAGTTGACTTATATCAAATTTAATATAAACTGTCGTCCATTTTGTGACGTCACTAACACACTTAAACGTCGAAATAATTGTTAACTAAAAGTGTCAACGAACTTTTTTTTTTAAAAAAGTGTCAACATTTAAAAATGAGTGTCAACTAACTTTTTTTTTTCATTATCGCCTATGTATATTTCAACTGTTGGAATTACCAAAGGAGATATTTGAGATCATATCTAATACTAGCGGACGCCCGCGACTTCGTCCGCGTGAAAGTCGTTGTAAACTTTCAACTACCCCTACCCTACCACTACCCTACCCCTACCCTACCCTATCCTACCCCTACCCTACCCTATCCTACCCCTACCCTACTCATTAAGGCTGCACTTCTTTAATTATTCCCCCCCCCCCCCCCGCGAGTCGCATCGAGCGCGGCAACCGTTACACAAAAATAATCCATATAGCATGAATTAGTATTCACGCGCGATGGTTTAGCGTATTTCTTGTATAACTTTGGTGTTTCTTTACCGATTTTTATGATTCTTTTTTTATTGAATAGGTAATAATGTTAACTTTTTTAGTTAGGGATGAGTGATGAGTGTTATAAACATAACAGTAGACAAATATAATTAGAAAGATCCGAACTGCTAAGCTATCGGGAGTTACACGTGTTATTGTGAGTCAACCATAAAAGATAGACATATATATGCTGTTGTGTTTTTATAGATAATTTTAAGGAGAACATTTCCGTCATACATGATTTCCATGTAGCTTTAACCATCAAGGCTGTACACGCGACGGAAACTTAAAAAATTGAGTAACTTCTCCCGTTTTCTCAACATTTCTCTTCACTGCTCTGCTCCTATTGATCGTAGCGTAATGAAAAGTATACTATAACCTGCCCAGGAGTATGTAGAATAATTGTACCAAGTTTCGTTAAAATCCGTCCAGTAGTTTTTGTTTCTATAAAGAACATACAGACAGACAGACAGACAGACAGACAGACAGACAGACAGACAGACAAAAATTTTACTGATTGCATTTTTGGCATCAGTATCGATCACTAATCACCCCCTGATAGTTATTTTGGAAATATATTTCATGTACAGAATTGACCTCTCTACAGATTTATTATAAGTATAGATTATATAGTCACCATAGTGAAACTGTTTACATGTTCATACAATATACATATATGTATATATATATTGGCAGGTACGTCTGGTCGGTCTGTCCGCCACGCTGCCCAACTACACGGACGTGGCCGCCTTCCTGCGAGTGAAGCCCGAGAAAGGACTGTTCTACTTCGACAACTCCTTCAGGTAACTGTTGTTTGACTGCGTATTTCAAAAAATCAAAGGACATGTCCCAAAATGGGCCTTTATTATTTATAACTAGCGGACGCCCGCGACTTCGTCCGCGAGAAACTCGATGTAAACTTTCAACTACCTCTACCCTACCCCTACCCTACCCTTACCCTACCCCAAAAAAAAGAAAAAAAAAGTTAAAAGTATCCTATGTCCTTCTCCTGGCTCTAAACTACCTCCCTGCCAATTTTCAGCTAAATCGGTTCAGCCGTTCTTGAGTTATAAGTGGAGTAACTAACACGACTTTCTTTTATAAATATAGATTTACAAAGGGTTGTTAGTATTTTTTACGGGTAGAAGACACAAATTGTTGCTTATAAAGAATTTTCACAACCCGCATTAATTAAAAAAATGTTTTTTTTATGTTTCGCTCCCTTGTCTACAAATTAAACTTTGCTTTAGAAACGAATCCACATGCCGAAATTCGTGTTATGGATCTAACGAAAACGCGCACGACGCGTTGTGGCAATCACAGAAAGTGTCGTGCCTGACATGCTAGTCGATCTCAACGCGTTGTGGACCATAACGCGTATGGAATATTATTTGATTACGACGCACACTACTTTCTGATATGGATCTTACTAGGCCTAGGCTGGAAACGTTTTGAGTGAACTGTTGTTTTAATGCGTCTTTGCACCCGAGCCGACAACGACAAACAAAGAATGCTTAGAACGCGTCATGGGTTTTCTTTATTGTCACAACGCGTTGAGACTTGAGATCGAATAACATATCAGCTACGACACGAATGTCGCTATTTGGTCTTTCTGTGATTGCCACAACGCGTCGTGCGCGTTTTCATTAAAGCCATAACACGAATTTCGCCGTGTGAATGTTTTACTGTGACCACAACGTGTTGTGAGCTAATTTTCGCTCACTGAGCGTTTTCGATCTTTGAACTAATTAAGTAAACCCTAATAATTTTCAGGCCTGTAGCGTTAGAGCAGCAGTACATAGGTGTGACAGAGAAGAAAGCCCTCAAGAGGTTCCAAGTTATGAACGACATTGTGTACGAGAAGGCAATGGAGCACGCTGGAAGGAATCAGGTACTGTACCATATCACTCGCTTAACTATAGGCTCCTTATTCTCGAAGGAAGCCGTGGGAAGACTGCTGTCTTTGAGAATATTTCTTCAATCCAAATTTTATTTTTGAGTGTTTCACCGGCTTACCCACGCTGCTTGCTGCAAAAAAAAATATCAAGATTTTCGTAGAAACTTGCGAGAGTCTTTAGACCTAAGGAGGTCTAAAGACTCTTCTGGCCCCATCACGTAATCCGTTCTTAGCAGAATTTTTCTGTTCTTAGTTTACAGATGATAGGAACATAGTCGTTCCTATCATCTGTAAACTACCTCCCTACCAAATTTCATTTTTGATTTCATCATGTTTGTGCGTCAAGTGATTTTCAAGAATTCTTGATTAGTGACCTTTCGCTTTTATATATTTAGATGAAAATGTAAAGTTTATTAGTTTGCGTGTTTTCACCCTCTTATCCTCTATTTTTTAATTGTGTTTTTATTATTTTTGTGTTGATTTTTTTTTCATTACCAAACAACGTTTCATCATCATCATTATCAACCCATATTCGGCTCACTGCTGACCTCGAGTTGCCTCTCAGAAAGAGAAGGGTTAGGCCAATAGTCCACCACGCTGGCCGGATTATTGGACTTCACACACGCAGAGAACTAAGAAAATTCTCAGGTATGCAGGAAACATCGTGAGGAAACCTGCATACCAGAGAATTTCTTAATTCTCTGCGTGTGTGAAATCCGCCAATCCGCATTGGGCCAGCGTGGTGGACTATTGGCCTAACCCTTCTCATTCTGAGAGGAGACTCAAGCTCAGCAGTGAGCCGAATATGGGTTTGTATGGTTTTGAATTATTAATTAAAAGAATTGTACCTCAAACGCCCCCGGCGTCGTGCGCTCCGGCTTCGCTCGTTTTCAATCCGGAATCTGGATGCAGCGGACATCCACGTCGTGCAAAACACCGGGATGATTGTTCAATTAGTTTCGCGAAAGTCAATTTAAATTCCACCAGTAATCACTCAAAAACTTCGACTTTTTCAATGCGCGGCGCAGCTAATTTTTTCGTGTCGCGGCCATCTTCTTTTTCATGACGTTAGCGCCACGGTCGGCTTTTGGCGGCGGCGGTTTGCGCGGGAGGTTTCAAATATCCGACAGGGTTGTTAACGAAGCAACGTTTACTAGGTAGGATAGTGACACAGATCATTGTCCCCACAGATACTGGTGTTCGTCCATTCGCGCAAAGAGACGGGCAAGACCGCGCGCGCCATACGAGACATGTGCCTCGAGAAGGACACCCTCGGCCAGTTCCTCAGGTACATTTGCTGCTTTTGTATCTTCCAAAGAGCCGTGTTAGCGCAGTGAATATATATATATTTTTATTCTTTACAAGTTAGCCCTTGACTACGATCTCACCTGATGGTAAGTGATGATGCACTCTAAGATGGAAGCGGGCTAACTTGTTAGGAGGAGGATGAAAATCCACACCCCGTTCGGTTTCTACACGACACCGTACCGGAACGCTAAATCGCTTGGCGGTACGTCTTGGTAACTAGCCACGGCCAAAGACCTGGTCCAATTAAGAAAACTCAATCGGCACAGCTTCCAACTTTTCAGTTGTGTGCATTTTAAGTAATTAAATATCACTCGTCTCTAACGATGAAAAAAAAAACATTGTGAGTAAACCTGCATACTAGATGATTTTCTTAATTCTCTACGTGTGTGAAGTCTGCCAATCCTCATTAGGCCAACGTGGGGGACTATTAGCCTAACGCCTCCTGAGGAGACTCGAGCTCAGCAGTGAGCCGAACATGGGTTGATAATGATGATGATGATGATCGTTCAATATCAGTACCAGGTCACAATTGGGCAGCAGTGAACAAAGTTAGTCCTACTGATTGCTAACCTTCAACAGGAGATTGCACTGGCAGAAGAAGAATCTTTGGTTTGTGAGTAAAAATCACAGAACAGCTAACGCTTTTAGCAATAGAAGTAGCAAGGGGGCGTGGTCAGCGTACACCCGGGTGTGCGGAACATCGCAAGCGTGTCCGCGCATATACTAGCGGTCTTGTTTTGTTCTAGGACAAAAGGAATAAATATTCAACTCTAAAGTAAGGGTGACATATTTATATTTTTACTAAATATTAAACAGCCATTTAGGCCACGCCCCCGGGTACGCTGGGTTCAATACAAAGAATTGGCACTTTATAAATCTAATTACTTCTTATATCTGTGGTAAAAATACACATCGACCGTGGGCGATCGTTCCTTATGACGCCCACGATCGTTGTGTTCGCAGCGAAAACGTCACTGGTGACGTCATTATTCCGTTCACGCATGGCACAATCCCCAAGGGGTTGTTTACCGGAGATGCTGTTTACTAATCTGTGTGACGTCACCAGGGAGGGCTCGGCGAGCGTGGAGGTGCTCCGCACGGAGGCGGACCAGGTGAAGAACCCGGAGCTGCGCGAGCTGCTGCCGTACGGGTTCGCCATCCACCACGCCGGCATGAGCCGCGTCGACCGCACGCTGGTCGAGGATCTGTTCGCCGACAGGCACATACAGGTGAGCTCAGTGTTGTCGCGCCGGTGACGTCACCATGAGTAGTTGCGCCGGTGACTGCACCACGTGTAGTTGTACCGGTGACGTCACTATGTATACTGTATAGTTGCGCCGGTGACGTCACTATATAATTGCACCGGCGACGTCACCATTTATAGTTCCACCGGTGACGTCACTATGTATACTTTATAGTTGCACCGGTCACCATGTGTAGTTGCAACGATGACGTCACCATGTGTAGTTGCAACGGTGACGTCACCATGTATAGTTGCGCCGGTTGACGTCACCGTTTATAGTTGCACCGCTGACTTCACCACGTGTAGTTGTACCGGTGACGTCACCGTGTATACTGTATTGTTGCACCGGTGACGTCACCGTGTATAATTGCGCCGTTGACGTCACCATTTATAGTTGCACCGCTGACTTCACCACGTGTAGTTGTACCGGTGACGTCACCGTGTATACTGTATTGTTGCACCGGTGACGTCACCGTGTATAATTGCGCCGTTGACGTCACCATTTATAGTTGCACCGGTGACGTCACTATGTATACTGTATAGTTGCACCGGTGACGTCACCATTTATTGTTGCACCGGCGACGTCACCATGTGTAGTTGCAACGATGACGTCATCATGTGTAGTTGCGCCGGTGACGTCACCGTTTATAGTTGCACCGGTGACTTCACCACGTGTAGTTGTACCGGTGACGTCACTATGTAGGTATACTGTATAGTTGCGCCGGTGACGTCACCCTGTATACTGTATAGTTGCACCGGTGACGTCACCGTGTATACTGTATAGTTGCGCCGGTGACGTCACCATTTATAGTTGCCCCGGTGACGTCACCATTTATAGTTGCCCCGGTGACGTCACCATTTATAGTTGCACCGGTGACGACACCATATAAGACTCGGCGAGTGTACGATTCCGCCCTCGTTGATTTTTATTTCATTTATTTATTTATTTATTTATAAAAAGCACGACAACAGTACACATATTTAACTTTAAAATCAAATAAAACATGTCACATGAAATAATTCTGATATGCATATAAACTAATAGGCGCACATAACATTTGTATAATTGATCGATAGACTTGTGAGTGTTAATGAGTGTGATGATATTTATATAATTAATCGATAGACTTCCGAGTGTGGTGTGTACGTTCTGAGTGTTAATATGTCGTTTAATGTCAACAACTATATTTGTTTAATTTTAAGTAATATGCTGTTTGTTGGATAGAAGCAGGCGTTACTTTGCGGAAGTTCATCATGATTATATAATGATTTATTTATTTTGCTATCATCCGCGAGATGTTGACTCTACATCGTGCACCGTACTTTGCAATTGCACGTTGTAGAGTCAACATCTCCTGAGGATGCTCCCGTTTCGGGGTGAAACGTACGTAGAGAGTATTTTGTCGGACCTGGGTGACGTTTTCGCATGGGTTCGTCGACTTTTCGCGGATGATAGCAAAATAAATAAATCATTATATAAGCTGTTTGTTTTCCTTTAATAAATAAAAAAAAAAAGAAAAAATGAATGTCCAGGTATTGGTGTCGACGGCGACGCTGGCGTGGGGCGTGAACCTGCCGGCGCACACCGTCATCGTCAAGGGCACGCAGGTGTACAGCCCGGAGAAGGGCCGCTGGAGCGAGCTGGGCGCGCTCGACGTGCTGCAGATGCTGGGCAGGGCCGGCCGCCCGCAGTACGACACCAAGGGAGAGGGTGAGCATATCACGAGGGGCTAGGGGAATCCTCGAGAGGTCCTCGTTTGGTTTGTCTCTTGGGACGTCCTCAATAACCCTCACGGGGTAGGGACCACTGATAAGTCCGTGATAGGTTTGAAGTGGTGTCCACCACGTCGCCTGTAAGCCTGGTCATCAAGTAAGTCGCGGAGATCGGCGACAGTGGCAGGTCGAGTCCTTATGGTTCCTCACCTCTGTGATTCCTCATCCACTGCTTCCTGCTGGCTTGTTTCTACAGAGCTCTCATATACAGAGTGCTTGAGATTATTTCCCATAGTCCACTTATAGGAGCCGAGCTGCATAAGTAATATTTTTTTAACTAAAAAAAAACTACGTTTTCATACAAAGTAAATCAAATAATTCTGACTATCCATGTAACACACGCCTTTATCTAACCTTGCCTTTTACAATACGTAAAACGGAGTGACTCCGTCGTCTGAGGAAGTCTGCGTCAGCGGCTGGTCTTCCTGGCACCTTCTGTGTGGCGGAGTCCATGTGTAATGTGTAACGAGTTCCGTACATGCAACAAGTCACAAGTTATTCTATCATGAAGGTGTGGTCAGAGAAAAAATTGTACTTCTTGTAAGCTTACCTTTTGAGAAATTTAAAACTGCAGCCCTCAGATATTAAATGATGTCTCAGTCAAGGCCTATCTTGTTGTATAAAGAACTGAAATAGGTCTGCTAATATAAAATGGTTAGTGGCCGCCCTTAGACCTCTTTGATCTGACCCTGTCGCAAAATCCGTTTATATCGAATGTCTAATAACTGTAAACTATTTCCTTGCCAAAGGAGATGGTCCAAAATTGTATGGAGCCCAGGATCAGTCATTGTACCCTAGCGGAAATAAAAGAAGATATTTTTTTTTACTATTTTTGATTATATAAATCTACGAATTTACTTTAATTCTTTCGAAATAATATTCATTATCTCCCAAGAAATGTATCAATCATAAAGGTAATAATGGCGGATATATGACGTTTTCAATGCAGTAATCGATTTGACGTTTGCTATCAATTGTTATGTCATAGTTGCTCTGTGGGCGCCATCTTGATAAAACTCAAAAACTTGGGTTTTTATTTTATTATTTATTTCTTTTTATTTAGTTAGATTAACCCACTTTAATAAATTACTTGTATTTCCTAAATTTTAATGATACGGGGTGTAAGAGTGAACCTGAAATGGACCATCTCCTTTCGTCTTTGTACGTCAAACACTTTTCGATACTACGTGATAAGTGAACTTTCGCTGTTATATAATCAGATGATGGTGTCTCCCGGCAGGTATCCTCATCACGAACCACTCGGAGCTGCAGTACTACCTGTCGCTGCTGAACCAGCAGCTGCCCATCGAGTCGCAGCTGGTGGGCAAGCTGCCCGACATGCTCAATGCGGAGATCGTGTTGGGCTCCGTGCAGAGCGTGCGCGACGCCGTCACCTGGCTGGGTAAGCTGCAGTACTGCCTGTCGCTGCTGAACCAGCAGCTGCCCATCGAGTCGCAGCTGGTGGGCAAGCTGCCCGACATGCTCAACGCGGAGATCGTGTTGGGCTCCGTGCAGAGCGTGCGCGACGCCGTCACCTGGCTGGGTAAGCTGCAGTACTGCCTGTCGCTGCTGAACCAGCAGCTGCCCATCGAGTCGCAGCTGGTGGGCAAGCTGCCCGACATGCTCAACGCGGAGATCGTGTTGGGCTCCGTGCAGAGCGTGCGCGACGCCGTCACCTGGCTGGGTAAGCTGCAGTACTGCCTGTCGCTGCTGAACCAGCAGCTGCCCATCGAGTCGCAGCTGGTGGGCAAGCTGCCCGACATGCTCAACGCGGAGATCGTGTTGGGCTCCGTGCAGAGCGTGCGCGACGCCGTCACCTGGCTGGGTAAGCTGCAGTACTGCCTGTCGCTGCTGAACCAGCAGCTGCCCATCGAGTCGCAGCTGGTGGGCAAGCTGCCCGACATGCTCAACGCGGAGATCGTGTTGGGCTCCGTGCAGAGCGTGCGCGACGCCGTCACCTGGCTGGGTAAGCTGCAGTACTGCCTGTCGCTGCTGAACCAGCAGCTGCCCATCGAGTCGCAGCTGGTGGGCAAGCTGCCCGACATGCTCAACGCGGAGATCGTGTTGGGCTCCGTGCAGAGCGTGCGCGACGCCGTCACCTGGCTGGGTAAGCTGCAGTACTGCCTGTCGCTGCTGAACCAGCAGCTGCCCATCGAGTCGCAGCTGGTGGGCAAGCTGCCCGACATGCTCAACGCGGAGATCGTGTTGGGCTCCGTGCAGAGCGTGCGCGACGCCGTCACCTGGCTGGGTAAGCTGCAGTACTGCCTGTCGCTGCTGAACCAGCAGCTGCCCATCGAGTCGCAGCTGGTGGGCAAGCTGCCCGACATGCTCAACGCGGAGATCGTGTTGGGCTCCGTGCAGAGCGTGCGCGACGCCGTCACCTGGCTGGGTAAGCTGCAGTACTGCCTGTCGCTGCTGAACCAGCAGCTGCCCATCGAGTCGCAGCTGGTGGGCAAGCTGCCCGACATGCTCAACGCGGAGATCGTGTTGGGCTCCGTGCAGAGCGTGCGCGACGCCGTCACCTGGCTGGGTAAGCTGCAGTACTGCCTGTCGCTGCTGAACCAGCAGCTGCCCATCGAGTCGCAGCTGGTGGGCAAGCTGCCCGACATGCTCAACGCGGAGATCGTGTTGGGCTCCGTGCAGAGCGTGCGCGACGCCGTCACCTGGCTGGGTAAGCTGCAGTACTGCCTGTCGCTGCTGAACCATAGCTCGAGTCTCCTCTCAGAATGAGAAGGGATAGGGTAATAGTCCACCACGCTGGCCAAATATAAATATATATATAATAAATGTTACACGAACCCCATTACACACCTACTTACGACCTCAGACCAATTATAGAAGGACCTGTATCGCAATCATAGTCACGAACAAAATTATCTGTCATTTTCTGAGGAAAATGAGCTTAGATTTGGTATATATCTGATACTAAACTAGAATTTTTTGCCCATTTTTTACACAATTCAATTACACAAAAAGGTATTTTTACGGAGCTCTTTAACCGACGAACACGATTACAACTATGAAACATCGATTATATAGATACAGTTTTTATAATCGCATTAGATCGTTGATCATATACTTTGACAGAAAAGTAACGTCGAGCGAGGCAGGTCCTATACAATAATTGGTCTGAGCTTACGACAGATGGATAAGGCAATACAGAATAAGGCGCTCAAAAATATAGCAAGTAAGTTGATAACACCTCACCCAATCCTGGCAACTCTGTCGCAGGGAGTTTTATGCTGTCTACGCCACAATCAATCATCAGCAACAGAAGCCGCGAAATGCTTATTTAATATGCAGATTTGCTTACGACGTTTTATGTTAGCCCTCCCATCAAACTATGACACTTTTATTTATTTAGGGTTATAGTGCACCTGTGCTAACGGTTGTGCACTATAATATCTTCTGCGTATATGGTTAACTAGCTGACGCCACGCAGTTTCACCCGCGTGTTCCCGTTCCCGTAGAAATACGGGGATAACATATAGCCTATATCCTTTCTAGATAAATGGGCTATCTAACACTGAAAGAATTTTTCAAATCAGACCAGTAGTTTAAGCACAAACTCTTCAGCTTTATAATATTAGTATAGATTCCATGCTGCTATGGTCAAAAAAAAATTGTTCAGTCGGGAGCCTATTATAATTTCTTAAAATGCACATAAATGCAAAGTTAAAGATGCGTGCCACGAACCTATGATCGATTATAGTTAAATAACAAACACGCATGCGTATCAACAGGTTACACGTATTTATACATAAGGATGCTGCGTCAGCCGGCGCTGTACGGCATAGCGCCGGAGAAGATGCAGGATGACAACCTGCTGGAGCTGCATCGAGCTGATCTCATTCACACCGCCGCCAGCCTGCTGGACAAGTGAGTAGAGGAGTACCACCATCATCATCTCCTTTTCCTTATCTCACTTTAGTGGAATCGGCAAGACAACAATCACTTCCATTCTCTTCTATTATTCGTCACTTATCATCTACTTCCCCTTAACAACAGCTAACCTAACATTTTACTCCGCAACTATTTAGTCGCTGGCACCAGTTCCAGACTTCCTCCTTTAATTGTAAATTGAGTGGGAGAGAGCATACGTTCGGACGTCATGCCTGGAATGCAATATTCGCGCACAAATGCAGCTAAGGATACGACTGGTCGTAACCACTGCAAATTCAGTGGCTAACTTTTCTGACACTGGCACCATTTTCAGACTTCCCCTTGAGTAGAAAAGGATAGAAATACTCATGGAGGTTCCATGAGTATTTCTTGAGGTTGTCTCTATGCCCTGCGAACTGTTGCTTGGTTTACTATTAACCATCAGGTGGGTCATGCATCAGTTTGGTGTATCTATGGTTATAAAAATTATCTTAATCATTCGCCGCCTTTAGCTCACCAAGTACTAAAAGTTTTCCAATTTTAATTGTCAAATTGCAGTTATACATATCCTTTCTGATACGGTCACGCAAAAATTACCCAAACGTAGCTCGCTTCACTGCAGAATTTACTTGATATCCCTTTAAGAGAAAGACATTAACAACCGATAATAGTGAAATCAAAAATATCGCTGTCTCTTTTGTTGCGATGGGACGAAAGAGAGAGCAGTATGCTTCAAGGTACGCTGGAATTGATGATGTCTTATTTTCAGAGCCGGTCTGATAAAATACGAGCGCAAATCAGGTCACTTCCAAGCGACGGAGCTAGGCCGCATCGCGTCTCACTTCTACTGCACATATGAGACGATGCAGAGCTACAACCAGCTGTTGAAGCCGACTCTGGCAGAGATAGAGTTGTTCCGAGTCTTCTCCCTGTCATCAGAGTTCAAGCACATCGCCGTGAGGGACGAGGAGAAGTTGGAGCTTCATAAACTGATGGAGAGGGTGAGTCTCTGGAATAGTACCATTATTAGCACCTTTGAGACGATGCAGAGTTACAACCAGTTACTGAAAACGACACTGATGGAGGCAGAATTGTTCTGAGTCTTCGCACTGTTCTCAGGGTTTTAGTACATTGGCGTGAGGGACGAGGAGAAGTTGGAGCTTCAGAAACCGATGGAGACGAAGAGGGTACCTTTATAAGCACACAGTAAATAGATACCTTTATTAGCACTTTAGAGACACTTAAGGTTACAACCAAGCTGAAGCTAGCAGACTTTGACGGAGATAGGTGCTGTCTTTAAAATTTTACCAATTTTTGATTTTATAATCCATGTAATACTTGTTGATTTATTAGTCTGTGATTAATTGAACAACAACAATTAATGATCGAGAACTTCTTGAAGTGTAATCCTTTCGATTACAATGTTTGTGAAAAGTTTATTCCTAGAAATCTATGTAAACAAAATAAGTATTTGTTTGCTTACATTGAAACTCGAAGATCTTCTTTTTCTTCTTGTTGTAGCGGCTCTGCAGGTCTTCAAGAGGTCCCTGTATCACTTTGACCGTTATCGATCTTTTGTGTTCGCCACTGACTAGATTTCCCCTCCAATATTGGTTGCCGCCAGGTATAACAGCAGTTTCAGACTTTTGACAGGATCCAAAAGCGTAGCTCTCACACCTGAGCGTACTCAATGCTACGCTTATTACCCTATTGTAGGTCTTACTCGCCGTTAGGCCTACAACAAAATGACAAGCAATTGTAAACCTTGTGACCCTGGGAATAAGATTAATTATAATAATATTATAACGCGTGTTCTCACACAGGTACCGATACCGATAAAGGAGAGCATAGAGGAGCCGTCAGCCAAGATCAACGTGCTGCTGCAGGCGTACATATCGCAGCTCAAGCTGGAGGGGTTCGCGCTCATGGCCGACATGGTGTACGTCACGCAGTCCGCCTGCAGGCTGCTGCGGGCCATCTTCGAGATCGTGCTGCACAGAGGTACCGTGTGCTGCTACGAACGAACAGAAATTGACTGTTATTTTGTGTAATTAATTTGAAATGCATTATTCTAGGCTGGGCACAGCTTGTGGACAAAACGCTGGCGCTGTGCAAGATGGTGGACCGGCGCATGTGGCAGTCCATGTCGCCGCTCAGGCAGTTCAAGAAGATGCCGGAAGAGGTGAGTACATAGTGCGGCACACTCACTTCTCAGACTATTGTTTGAAACGCTAGAAAATGAATAAGACTAAACTATTTAACGGTAGGGCAAATCTGATTTAATATATCATATGTTTATTAAAATTATTTATTCTTTGAATATTTTTGTCACGTAAACGTAATTTGAAGTCTAAGAAAAAGATAAATATTTATTTATTTATTTATTTGGTCCACCAGTGACTGTCGCAGCATTTACACAAATACAATCTAAAAAAAAAAACACAAGGCTCTGCACAATCAAATGAAGGTAGACACGGCATGCACATTTCCGTAATATTAAAATAAATTGATGATTACATTACATTAAATCAGTTTACATAAGAAAAAAAATACATTTTACAGTAACAAGAAGAGGAAACATTTTACTACTATTTGAATATACTATATAATACGAAAAATAAAATGGAATTGGTAAAAACAAAAAGAAAAATTAGTTTAGCAAATCTAGCAAAACTAACTTGCGATATGTCCTTGGTGAGTCTTTGTGGATATCTATATTCAAACACCTTTGATTGTCTATGCAGGTGGTGAAGAAGCTGGAGAAGAAGAACTTCCCGTGGGAGAAGCTGTACGAGCTGGGCCCCAACGAGATCGGCGAGCTAGTGCGCGCGCCCAAGCTGGGCAAGATGATCCACAAGTACGTGCACCAGTTCCCCAAGCTGGAGCTGAGCACGCACATCCAGCCCGTCACGCGCTCCACGCTGCGGGTCGAGCTCACCGTCACGCCCGACTTCCAGTGGGACGACAAGGTGGGCAGAGCTGCATATTTGACGTACTGTACATTTCATTCAAGTTTCAATTAGGTTCATACAAGAGTTAACGTTTGACTCGTCTTCATTCCGTCCGATCCATATATGAATTGTACACATCGATCTCCTATTAAAAAGTGGATGCACAATCAGAGTCCAAAAAACGTCCCCACTCAATGAGTGCCAAATACAACTTCTTGGCACTCAATTCAAGTAGTCGCATTTGTAAATTAAATCTTCAACTCAATCCTTAAGGTTGAATTTGCTCTGAATTTGAATATTGGACTATATTTAAAGGCCTTTAGGTATAATTTTCTTTACCAATAATTCTAAAACTGTCAAAGCAAAATTGGCCTGTTTTTAAGTGAAATTTTCTAGATGATTGTGCGTTGTTTTATTATAAAAGGTCAATGTTAGTACACTGTAAAATTGTAAATACCATAAAATAATAATCTATCTCGCAAGATTGTGAACAGTCAAAAGATCGTGAACCGCAACATGCTCCTAAAAACCGTAACTTGAATGACTGAGAAACTACTGATTAGGTCCTTTTTTTTATGAAGCGCGTGCGACCTCGTTCCTGTTTATTTATTATTTAAATTGAACTTTCTTCTCAGATCCACGGTCAGTCGGAAGCCTTCTGGATCCTCGTGGAGGACGTGGACTCAGAAGTGATCCTGCACCACGAGTACTTCCTGCTGAAGCAGAAGTACTGCCGCGACGAGCACCACGTCAAGCTGTTTGTGCCGGTGTTCGAGCCGCTGCCGCCGCAGTACTTCCTCAGGGTTGTCTCTGACAGGTAAGCTTATACTTCGAAGCTATTCACAAAGTAGTTTTGATAACGTTGTCAGTGACTTATGAATCGGTCAATAATGGCTTATTTCATAATTTGAGTAATTTTTTTTTAATATTCCACCGTTTATTATTATTAATGCGATGGGCAGATATTGATTTTGAACGAAATCGGTGCAACAATAAACGAATTCAAAATGGCGGCAATATTTTTTTTATATTACACCGAAATCTGTTTTTATGAATAATGCAATGCAGATATCATCATGGCAAAGTGAAACAGTTTTTGTTATTGTAATGTACCAGTAGATGGCGTTTTTAAAGAACTTTGAAACAATCCCATTTTGTGCACTTCTAGAACCTATTCATAGATGGCGCTTTTTTGTTCTTGAAAATTTGCTTCAATCGTGTAGTCGTAAATCACACTCGTTTTTATAGTGGTGATGTTTTGGATGCACGCTATTTAATACTAGCAGACGACCCGCGGTTTTACCCGCGTTCGCATACGTAATACAGGGATTAAATAGCTCACGACACTCATAAACAAAGTGGCTTTCTATTAGCATAAGAGTCTAAAAAAATTGGTTTAGTAGATCCAGTGATTTCTCTCTACAACATCACAAACTTTACCTGTTAATAATATACTTCTCATCAAAAAAATCGAAACGAAACAGTCCGCCTGAACAGTACATGCGGACCGTGTCGATGTTTTTATGACAAGTATGTTAGTATAGATATATGATGTCTTCCAGGTGGATAGCGGCGGAGACGCAGCTACCAGTGTCATTCCGCCATCTCATCCTGCCGGAGAAGAACCTGCCGCCCACGGAACTGCTGGACCTGCAGCCGCTGCCCATCTCCGCGCTGCGGAACGCCAAGTACGAGCAGCTGTACGCCGACACCTTCCCGCAGTTCAACCCGGTGCAGACACAGGTACGTGTTGTGTGAGTGTGAGTGTTAATGCGCTCTTAAAGGTACCTTTAAACCTACACCCAAGGTCACAAGTCCTGGGAACTGCTTGAGTTGTTTCCTCTGCCACAAAATGATGGTACGATCACTGTCGTTACTACCTGTTGCGTTATCCACGCGAACGCCAAGTACGAGCAGCTGTACGCCGACACCTTCCCGCAGTTCAACCCAGTGCAGACGCTGGTACGTGTCGTGTGAGTGTGAGTGTTTATGCGTTCTGAAAGGTACCTTTAAACCTACACCCAAGTCCTGGGAACTGCTTGAGTTGTTTCCTCTACCACAAAATGATGGTACGATCACTGTTCGTGTTCGCGATTCGACTGTGTACGCGTCGTTACTACCTCTTGCGTTATCTATCTCTGCGCTGCGGAACGCTAAGTATGAGTAGCTGTACGCCGACACCTTCCTGCAGTTCAATCTAAGTACCTTTAAACCTACACCTAAGGTCACAAATCCTGGGAACTGCTTGAGTTGTTTCCTCTACCACAAAATAATGGTACGATCACTGTTGCTGCTACGCGTCGCGTTATGCATTTTCGCGGTACGCAACGCTGGCAACTCCTTAACTCCTCTTAAGCTTGCTGGTAACAGAAACAAAATAATATATTCTTCAAATGTTACTTCGCCGCTTTGGTACACCGGCGAACATTTTGCACTAGAAGAGTGATGAAAAAAATGCATTTTTCTTCAAGAAACATTCTTTTATTAAGCCAATTATTTAACCAGATCCTTATTTATACATCATATTGTCGCACTTGCGAACTTGCGAACTTGCACTTGTGAACGTTGTGTGTAGGGTTAAAGGATCCTTGTTAACCAACACTCCCCTTTTCCACTCAAGTCACTCTCCCCGCCTAACACAAAGAATTACACAACAAGAGATGTGAACGGCTCGAACGCCACGAGCACACTGAAGCCATCCGTTCCGCAAGTCGTTGCAACGATAACAGGGTTATCTTTTTTTTTTTTTTTCTGTACAAGTTAGCCCTTGACTACAATCTCACCTGATGGTAAGTGATGATACAGTCTAAGATGGAAGCGGGCTAACTTGTAAGGAGGAGGATGAAAATCCACACTCCTTTCGGTTTCTACACGACATCGTACCGGAACGCTAAATCGCTGGGCGGTACGTCTTTGTCGGTAACCTGCCTTGCCTGGGTTCCCTCAGCCGACGTTGTATGGGCCGGTGGTTTCACCTGTATTGTCGTGTTGTCGTGCGCAGGTGTTCAACGCGGTGTACAACTCGGACGAGAACGTGTTCGTGGGCGCGCCGTCGGGCTCCGGCAAGTCGGTGGTGGCGGAGCTGGCGCTGCTGCGGCTGCTGGGCGGCAACGCGGCCGGCCGCGCCGTGTACCTGCTGCCGCGCGACGCGCTCGCCGACATCGTGTTCGCCGACTGGTACCACAAGTTCGGCACCAGGTTCAACTTGAAGGTTACTCATACTTCTGCTTTTTAAACAAACCCCCCCCCCACTAGTACCCCCTCTTCTGACGTCTTCTGAGTAAGCTATATCCGTAATGTAACTACCTCCTTATCTTTTATATAACTAGAAAATTAGAAGATTAACTTGAAAGCGAGTATGGTAGTTCAGCCATTTTTGTGGGTCTTCAACATTATATTTATAGTGTCTGTAACAGTTTTTCCATTTTTATGATTCAATAAGATTAACTTACGAGCGAGGTTGGCAACTCTGTTTTGTTTCTCCAAAATTAAATTGAAAGCGAGGGTAGCAGTTCTGCTATGTTTCGATTCCCAAAAATTAACTTGAAAGCGAATGAGACAGTTCTGCCATTTTTATGATTCCCCAAAATGAACTTGAAAGCGAGGGTGGCAGTTCTGCTTCATATTTATGGTTCCCCAAGATTAACTTAAAAGCGAAGGTGGCAATTCTGTCATTTTTATGGTTCACCAAGATTAACTTGAATGCAAGTGTACCCGAGACATCTGGGGCTGCCCGCAGGCTTGTGGTTTTTCGGAAGAATATGGCAACACACATTGACACGATAATTTTCATATAAATATAGAGAAATCCATCTATTGTCATGAAAAGTATACAGAGAGTTTTGTTGTAAGCGAGCGTTAACCTTTCCTCGCGCGCGCGCCCACCCAGGTCAGGATTACCCCGAATGGCCCTCTAAGCCGAGATCCGAGTCTCATAGGAGACGCCCTTAGAGAGTCGTTCCGTCCTCTATCTTTATTTCAGCCTTCGGGTTTCATCAGGCGATGCTTCTGCGCTCGTTCAAACCCTCCGGTGACGCCGTAGTGGTCCCATATGGAGCCATCAGCACTTACTCAACACGAAAAAAAAAAACTTTCCTCTCATACTGTCCATTCAACTTTAACCACTGAAACGCCCACGGGATTGAGCCCATGGGAAAGCTTTACAAATATACCAACCAATGGAATTTTTCGCCAGGTGGTGCAATTGACCGGTGAAACCGCCACCGACCACAAGCTGCTGAACAAGGGCCAGATCATCATCACCACCGCGGAGAAGTGGGACGTGCTGTCTCGCCGGTGAGTACTGAGGGCCTAGTACAGTTTGATACTGTGCCGAGCGCGTTGACGTAAACGCGAATTTCTCAGGAATTGAAGCGCCATCTATTGTCACTACTGCACAACTGTTTCAATTCAATATAAATTCGCGTTTACGTTAAATAAAAATAAATAAAAAATAAAAAAGCCTTTTATTTCTTCATAATAGTTAACAATTGATTAGATACTAAGTATTTTAGTTTTTAAGTGCATTCAAATCTTAAATGTTTTTTTTTCTTTTATTTTATTTAAAAGAAGAACCCTTAGCGGTGAAGGCCTCCTCCAGGTGCAGCCATTTTGGTCGGTCTTTTGCCCTCAGTAGCCAGTTTTTGCCGGTGATATTAGTTATGTCGTCGTCCCATCGATAGCGTGGTCTGCCTCTACCTCGTGATCCTTTAGGTCCCCGCCATTTAGTTAATCTGATTGTCCAGCGGTCATCTGTGAGTCGAGCGACATGTCCGGCCCATTTCCATTTGGCTTTAAGTGAGAAGGTTAGGGCGTCAATTATTTTTGTTTTCTGTCTAATGATGGAGTGACGGATTTTGTGATTTTTTTTGATATTTGTTATGCTTCGTTCCATAGCTCTTTGGCATCATCTTACTAAGAACGCGTTTACGTTAACGCGATAGTAACAGTATGAAAGTATTGAAAACTCCCACTAGGCACCCTGAACGCATCTGCAGACGACGTCATCTCGTGACCCGCATATTAGGCCTAATGATTATCTTATATATCCCTAATAGTAAAGGTATAGTAAGGTAGAATAGAGCCTTCTAAATGTAGCATATTGTTACGAAGATTTGGAGTGAAACACCTGGTGACTCGTATGAGATCTTATTCCACTCCTTAATTGGCAATTCGTTGTTCAAAATCGTAGCCGAGTTCACTATTGTTCACTTGTATCGCTGGCAACACTTAATGTTACTTCGCTTCGCTCCAAATCAACTGCCCCACGGAGACCGTCCAGCACGTATTTATACCCGTCAGAATGATTCCTTTTTTTATTCTTTACAAGTTAGCCCTTGACTACAATCTCACCTGATGGTAAGTGATGATGCAGTCTAAGATGGAAGCGGGCTAACTTGTTAGGAGAACGATGAAAATCCACACTCCTTTCGGTTTCTACACGGCATCGTACCGGAACACTAAATCGCTTGGCGGTACGTCTTTGCCGGTAGGGTGGTAACTAGCCACGGCCGAAGCGTCCCACCAGCCAGACCTGGACCAATTGAGAAAATCTCAATCTGCCCAGCCGGGGATCGAACGCAGGACCTCCGTTTTGTAAATCCACCGCGCATACCACTGCGCCATGGAGACCGAATCCAGAACATTCTGGAAACGCCCACACACGTGTTGTTAATTCCACGAAATTAGACAAATAACAATAACAAAAGATCGTAAACTTGATATGGGCGAGTGATTATGGACCTTATTCTCGAGTAATAGAGTTCTCATGTAAATCTTCTTTGCGCACGTTTGACTTTAGGGCTAAGCTGGTTAATGTGATACGAAAAATGGAATCGGACGAAGCTTTTATAGATGAGTGCTGCCATCTGCAGGCATAGTGAAACAGTGTTGGTTCTCCTTACCTTTACCCTGTATAATGTGAATGTATGTGTGCGTCAGGTGGAAGGTGCGCAAGAGCGTGCAGAGCGTGTCGCTGTTCATCGTGGACGCGCTGCAGCTGCTGGGCGGCGAGGAGGGGCCCGTGCTCGAGGTGGTGTGCTCGCGCATGCGCTACATCGCCTCGCAGATCGGTAACTGGGACCTCGTAGTGCAGTGTGTAGCCGTGGTATGCGGGCGACGGGGGACGGGACGGGAAAGTGCTGCGAGTCAGGTGCATCAGTTGTGGCTGTCACAACAGAGCGCACACTATTGTCATATTCGAAAATGAGTCTGACGACTTGCTAAGTTATTTGGTTGGTTTATGTTTATGAGTTATTTGGTTTGACGATTTCTGTTTTTTTGTTGGATATTTAATATATTTTTTTTTATATTCTTTACAAGTTAGCCCTTGACTACAATCTCACCTGATGGTAAGTGATGATGTAATCTAAGATGGAAGCGGGCTAACTTGTTAGGAGGAGGATGGAAATCTACACTCCTTTCGGTTTCTACACGACAACGTACCGGAACGCTAAATCGCTTGGTGGTACGTCTTTGTTGGTAGGGTGGTAACTAGCCACGGCCGAAGCCTCCCACCAGCTAGACCAGGACTAATTAAGAAAACTTCAATCGGCGCAGCCGGGGATCGAACCCAGGACCTCCGTCATTAAATCCACCGCGCATACCACTGCGCCATGGAGGCCGTCAAAATTTTTTAAATATAATATGTTGTACAACGAATTTTTTTTTTTAATCCGCCAATTATTAGTGATCTTTCTTCTCACTCTAGGCCGACCCATCCGTATCGTGGCGCTGTCGCTGCCGCTGGCGGACGCGCGCGACGTGTGGCAGTGGCTGGGCTGCAGCGCCAACTGCGCCTTCAACTTCCACCCCAGCGTGCGCCCGCTGCCGCTCGAGCTGCACGTGCAGGTAACCGCCCGTCCCTCCGCACAGTGGCGCTGTCGCTGCCGCTGGCGGACGCGCGCGACGTGTGGCAGTGGCTGGGCTGCAGCGCCAACTGCGCCTTCAACTTCCACCCCAGCGTGCGCCCGCTGCCGCTCGAGCTGCACGTGCAGGTAACCGCCCGTCCCTCCGCACAGTGGCGCTGTCGCTGCCGCTGGCGGACGCGCGCGACGTGTGGCAGTGGCTGGGCTGCAGCGCCAACTGCGCCTTCAACTTCCACCCCAGCGTGCGCCCGCTGCCGCTCGAGCTGCACGTGCAGGTAACCGCCCGCCCCTCTGATGGGTTATGGTGATAACTCAGACCAATCATTGTATGGACCTGCCTCGCTAGACGTTACTTTTCTGTCAAACTATATTGTTAGGGTTGGCGAGAAAAGAAACTCGAGGTTCACAAACACACCACTTTAATAACACAACTCTTCGATTATAATCACAAAAACTGAGCCCGCCTCATCCATGAAGCCACGTTTTTATACCTTTCCAACGGAATAAACAACAAGAACAAAATATAGTCAAACATCAATCTTTTATCTATACGGATATTGACATCATTCATTTATGAATTATGTCAATATCCGTATAGATAAAAGATTGATGAATTTATGTCAATATACGTTTTTAAATCTATTTATTTATTTTAGTTTAGTTTCGTATATTTTAGTTTAATTTTAAGAACAAAGAATTACTCATCATTATACGTCATGGTACCTACGTATATTGACAACACTACAGTTAAAACCAGATTGTTTGTAACATATAATGTAGCATATCCGTTAATACAAATGCCTTCTTATTTAATTTTCTAACAATATGATCAACGATCTAATGCGATTATAAAAACTGTCTCTATAGAATCGATGTTAAATAGTTGTAATCGTGTTCGTCGGTTAAAGAGCTCCGTAAAAATACCTTTTTGTGTAATTGAATTGTGTAAAAAAACGGGCAAAAACTTCTAGTTTAGTATCAGATATTTACCAAATCTAAGCTCGTTTTCTTCAGAAAATGACAGACAAATTTGTTCGTGACTATGAGTGCGATACAGGTCCTTCTATAATTGGTCTGAGGGTAATAATGAAACTCACTACTTTATAAATAAAGACTTATATATTCAAATTGGGAGCACGAGAAAAAAAGAAAAGAATTTATTGAACTTAGAGAACGCTGTGTGTCGCTATGAGTACGCAGGCAAATTGACAGAGGTCAAGGACAGTTGAACTGATTAGAAATACACTATACTACAGCCTTTCTTGATGAGTACTGTTTACCAACAAACAAATTAAAAATGAGGGTATAAATTACAAGTCATGTGACACCTAATAATAATTATAATTAACTTGTTCTTCAATTAATGAAAATAAAATTGACTAGTAAGCTTAGAACTATTAGATATGGTTAAAATATTTTATATAACATTTATTAAACAAACCATATACAATTTAAAATAAATAAGTTATGAAATGACATGAATTTTCTACCTTCATTTCTGATTTCTTTGTTGGTAAACAGTACTCATCAAGAAAGGCTGTAGTATAGATGTTCTGTCAAATAGTACAGAGTAATGTGTAGACAGAGGCATTGTTTATACATTTCTAACACCCTCCGCACACTCCCTCTAATAATATTCCATCACATTCGGCTTGGCAGGGAGCACTATGTGAGCAGGCGAATGTTGTGGGAACAAGTAATTTATTCTACATCCTTGTCCCAAACATTCTCCCTCTCTCCCCCTTCTGGGGCTGTAACTTCACATCACGACGGATTCCCTCCGCCCCTGCGTCACTGGCACTGGCACGCACCAATCACTTCGCCTCCAATGCCAATGGTGCGCGAACTCCCGTAGCCGATGGATATTGTGTCTGAGGAAAGGAGGGCCAGCCACGCCTCCGCGCTTTCGATTCCGTCCAGCATCCCAAGACGTAGGTACCATAGAACATGGTGTCTGTCCTCGTCCCCCAAGGTCACAATCACAGATAGGACTCTTATACAGCGTCAATCGGTACAAAAGTGCCCGATGAGGATTTGTGAAGTCTCGTAGTCCGGCATGATTCAGTAAATCTGCTGGAGGCATTCGGTGATATTTTGTGGAAAATATATAGTTATAAACCACGGCGTTTTCATGAAAAAAACAAAAATAAACTCGCTTACCCTTCGTCAAAATTCAAGTTATGTCAATAAAAATGTATAATAATCTGCCACACCGTATACGGAATAAGGACAAAGATAATGCATTCATAAAGATATTAAGGGACTTTCTAGTCTAAAAGTCCTACTACGCGGTAAATGACTACATGCATGATATAGAAAAATAATAAAAACGATCTCCCTATCACTCGACAACTAAAGCTACGCCCAAACTGGGTCCCATAGCTTGCATTATATAATAAAAATGTAATAATAAATACCACCCTTTTTAAACCGCAAAATTAACATAATTGTAATTTCTCCAGGGCTTCAACATATCGCACGCCGCGTCCCGCCTCGCCGCCATGACGAAGCCCATCTACAACAGCGTGATCCGCCACGCCGGCTCCAAGCCCGCCGCCGTGTTCGTACCGTCGCGCCGCCACGCGCGCCTGCTCGCCGCCGACCTGCTGGCGCTGGCCGCCGCTCACGGGAACCCCACCAAGTTCCTCCACGCACGACCCGACTTGGTGCAGCCGTTCCTTAAGAAGATACAGGATAAGGTGAAAGAATTAGCTTCTCTAAAAATCAGCTAAATTTACGTCACACTGATTGTTTAGCCTCCAAAATGTGAAGAATCCATTGTGGTGTTCCAAATTCTCCTTTAAATAGTTTGTGTAGTCATTCCTCAAGTACAGGATAAGAATATGATAGAAACAGTTGGTCATAAGTCGACGTTACATTAATTAATAGGATCCCAAGTCCTCCAAAATCCATTGACAATGCAAAGAATCCACGATGGTGAATGTTCCTTAAAAAGCACAGGATTAGGTAAGAGAACTGGCTTTTCTAAAACTCAGCTAAATTGATGTCACACTGATTGTTTAATAGACGCAAAGTCCTCTCAAATACACTGAGGGTGTGAAGAATCCCATGTAATGAATTCTAAGATCAGGTTCTAGAAATGCTGATCTCTGCAGTCCTTTCTTAAGAAAATATGGGGTAAAAGAACCAGCTGCTCATTCTCAATAATTCTTAGGGAACCCGAGGATCTTTTTTACATTCTCGGAAAAATACAATATTTCTCAAGTAGAAAAGTGAAATATTTCTCTTCTGGGTGTGACCATGATGTTTAATCAATTCGGTCTTGGGAAAGCAATCCATGTGGATACCCAACAAGCTAATAGGTTTATGTTCAGACCAACTATTGTATAGGACCTGCCTCGCTATACGTTAATTTTCTGTCAAAGTATATGATCAAAGATCTAATGCGATTATAAAAACTGTCTCTATAGCATCGATGTTTCATAGTTGTAATCGTGTTCGTCGGTTAAAGAGCTCCGTAAAAATACCTTTTTGTGTAGTTGAATAATGTAAAAAATGGGCATAAACTTATAGTTTAGTAAAAGATGTATACCAAATCTAAGCTCGTTTTCTTTAGAAAATGACAGAAAATTTCGTTTGTGATGAATATGGGTGCGATACTGGTCCTTCTATAATTGGTCTAAGGGTTTATGTGACGTTGTTTGGTTTTGTCGGCAGATGCTGCGCGAGACGCTGGCGGCGGGCGTGGCGTACCTGCACGAGGGCGTGTCGGCGGGCGACCGGCGCGCGGCGCAGCAGCTGCTGGAGTCGGGCGCGGCGCAGCTGTGCGTCGTCGCCGCGGAGCTGGCGTTCGCGTTCGCGGCGCACGTGCACACCGTCATCATCGCCGACACGCACGTGTGAGTGCCGCCTCTAGCGCTGTACACAGTACACACACTGGCACGTGACCGAGTCCTCGCCCGCAGCTGTGCGTCGTCGCCGCGGAGCTGGCGTTCGCGTTCGCGGCGCACGTGCACACCGTCATCATCGCCGACACGCACGTGTGAGTGCCGCCTCTAGCGCTGTACACAGTACACACACTGGCACGTGACCGAGTCCTCGCCCGCAGCTGTGCGTCGTCGCCGCGGAGCTGGCGTTCGCGTTCGCGGCGCACGTGCACACCGTCATCATCGCCGACACGCACGTGTGAGTGCCGCCTCTAGCGCTGTACACAGTACACACACTGGCACGTGACCGAGTCCTCGCCCGCAGCTGTGCGTCGTCGCCGCGGAGCTGGCGTTCGCGTTCGCGGCGCACGTGCACACCGTCATCATCGCCGACACGCACGTGTGAGTGCCGCCTCTAGCGCTGTACACAGTACACACACTGGCACGTGACCGAGTCCTCGCCCGCAGCTGTGCGTCGTCGCCGCGGAGCTGGCGTTCGCGTTCGCGGCGCACGTGCACACCGTCATCATCGCCGACACGCACGTGTGAGTGCCGCCTCTAGCGCTGTACACAGTACACACACTGGCACGTGACCGAGTCCTCGCCCGCAGCTGTGCGTCGTCGCCGCGGAGCTGGCGTTCGCGTTCGCGGCGCACGTGCACACCGTCATCATCGCCGACACGCACGTGTGAGTGCCGCCTCTAGCGCTGTACACAGTACACACACTGGCACGTGACTGAGTCCTCGCCCACGCAGTACAGGGTTGTGGGGTATGGGAGCCATGGACGGTGGCGAAACAAGTGCGGGCCTGACTAAGAATTAATACGCTTTCCATAAGCTCCTGTGTACCACTCCCCTCTGACTAAAAAGTGCAGGGTTGTTCATACCACGACTAATTAAACGGACGACATCTAACAAGTCATGACGAGTCGCTGGACGCTAGCGGCTAACTAGAAGTCTTTCTTTAATTCTTTGTCCATGTTTTAAATATATAAAATATGCAACATAATGAAGTTTGGTATAACTGAAGGAGCTTCCCACGTTGATGCAAAAATGTCCTATAGATTGATACTATGGTGATGATGTAGATGATATAACCTAGGTGCTCTGTGGCAGGTACAACGGCAAGCTGCACTGCTACGAGCAGTACCCCATCACCACGGTGCTGCAGATGCTGGGCCGCGCGTGCCGCCCGCTGGAGGACGAGCACGCGGTCGGCGTGCTCATGTGCGCCGCGCACCACAAGACCTTCTTCACCAAGCTGCTCAACGACTGCCTGCCGCTTGAGGTGACGTCACACGCACGCACCATACACGCACTCTCTCACTCACTCACGCACGCACACGTACTCACACACGCGTACACAATCCTCTTCACAAAGCTGCTCAACGGCTGCTTGCCGCTTGAGGTGACGTCACACGCACGCACCACAAACGCACTCACTCACGCATGCACACGCATTCGTACACATTCGCGTACACAATCATTTTCACAAAGCTGCTCAACCACTGCTTACCGCTCGTGTTGACGTCACGCACACGCACTCACACACGCGTACACAATCCTCTTCACAAAGCTGCTCAACGACTGCTTACCGCTTGAGGTGACGTCACGCACACGCACTCACACGAGCGTACACAATCCTCTTCACAAAGCTGCTCAACGACTGCTTACCGCTTGAGGTGACGTCACGCACACGCACTCACACGAGCGTATACAATCCTCTTCACAAAGCTGTTCAACGGCTGCTTGCCACTCATGGTGACGTCACGCACACGCACTCGCACGAGCGTACACAATCCTCTTCACAAAGCTGCTCAACGACTGCTTACCGCTTGAGGTGACGTCACGCACACGCACTCACACGAGCGTATACAATCCTCTTCACAAAGCTGTTCAACGGCTGCTTGCCACTCATGGTGACGTCACGCACACGCACTCGCACGAGCGTACACAATCCTCTTCACAAAGCTGCTCAACGACTGCTTACCGCTTGAGGTGACGTCACGCACACGCACTCACACGAGCGTATACAATCCTCTTCACAAAGCTGTTCAACGGCTGCTTGCCACTCATGGTGACGTCACGCACACGCACTCGCACGAGCGTACACAATCCTCTTCACAGAGCTGCTCAACGACTGCTTGCCGCTCGTAGTGACGTCACGCACACGCACTCACACGAGCGTACACATTCCTCTTTACTTCACAAAGCTGCTCAACGACTGCTTGACGCTCGTGGTGACGTCACGCACACGTACTCACACGAGCGTACACAATCCTCTTTACAAAGCTGCTCAACGACTGCTTGCCACTCGTGGTGACGTCACTGTTCGACGTGACGTCATCCACGAGCGTGCAAACTGCGTAACGGAGGACATCAAAGCAACACTAACTTTACCAAACTGCTCAAAGCAGCTTCGCACTACACATCCTTACACGATACCTGGATGTTCATAAGCACTACAGGACTCGATTGTGGTATATTTCTTGAAATATCGAAGTAAGTCATAGACAATGTTTTCCCACAGAGTCATTTGGACCACAGGCTGCACGACCACATAAACGCGGAGATAGTGACGAAGACCATAGAGAACAAACAGGACGCCGTGGACTATCTGACGTGGACCTTCCTCTACCGGCGGCTCACGCAGAACCCCAACTACTACAATCTACAGGGTGTTACTCACAGGTGGGTATCGGTTATATCGGTCTATTCATCATTATCAACCCATATTCGGCTCGCTGCTGAGCTCGAGTCTCCTCTCAGAATGAGAGAGGTTAGGCCAATAGTTCACCATGCTAAATGCTGGCCCAATGCATTCTACTTTAAGCAATACACGCATACGGTATGCAGGTTTCCTTACGATGTTTTTCCTTGACCGTTTGATATTCAATTTCTTAAAATTCCCCAGAGTCGCAGGGATTCGCTGGATGCAGGTGACTCAGTATCGTGATGTTTGGAAGTCCCTACAAAAGGCCTATGTCCTGCAGTGGACTTCCATCGGCTGATATGATGATGATGATGATGACTTAGATATGGTTAATATATTTTAGATAACATTTTATAAACAAACCATATATCATTTAAAATAAATAAGTTATAAAATAGCATGCATTATCTACCTTCATTTCTAATTTCTTTGTTGGAAAACAGTATTCATCAAGGAAGGCTGTAGTATAGATTTATTTTTATTTACTTGATTTCTAAAAAGTTTATAACTTGCTATCGTAATATGTCTTCCACAGGCACCTGTCAGACCACCTGTCAGAGCTGGTGGAGACGACGCTGTCAGACCTGGAGCAGTCCAAGTGCATAGCAATCGAGGACGAGATGGACGTACAGCCGCTCAACCTCGGCATGATCGCCTCCTACTACTACATCAACTACACCACCATCGGTGAGTCTCCTGCATCCCACTTCTGACACTAAGTAAACAAGTTTCAGAAGTGGGATGAAGTAGTTCTGAAACCCGTTGTTTTGTCTATCCATTTGACTGATCACTTCGACCATTAATAAAAGGACCTGCCTCGATAACCGTTACCCCTCTGGCAAAGATCAAAAATCAATTATCTAATGGATATAATAATTTTAAAGTTGTGTGTAGTGTATGGACACAGAATATAGTTAATGGTGTTAAATATTTTCGATGAGTTAATCTCGTCCCTCTCAAAAAACGACAGACTTTTGTTGGTGAATCTGGGTGTGAAACAGGTCCATAGTCCCAATAGTCAAAGGATCATCTCTGTTGCAATTAGGATTATGAGCATTTTAATCTACAATACTCTGCAGTTTAGGGGGCAATTGAGGATTTTATAACTTCAAAGTTGGCTTAACTCTGGTTTGGTGGTAGATACAGAGAATCTGTCACCGAATGAGGATTAAACTTTTAAAAATAAACTAAGACATGTATGAGAAACTTGAAAAATAGTAGTGGTTAATAGCGCCATCTCTAGTGTCGGACTTGCATTACTTCACAAGCTTCTACTATGAAAGTCTTAACTGATTTTGCGCTGGACTTACTTGTGTTGTGTCGTAGTTTAGCAATGTTACATATGTCGCTTTTCGATTACATTTTTCGTAACACATTCACCAGCTTAATTCTAAAGTCTACTTCAAGTTTTGCTACAACAAAGATGGTGGTTCTTAGAAATGGTGTCAGTTTTCCTTTTGTCCTGTCCACAGAACTGTTCAGCCTGTCGCTGACGTCGAAGACCAAGATCCGCGGCCTGCTGGAGATCATATCCTCGGCCGCGGAGTACTCCGACCTGTGCATCCGGCACCGGGAGGAGAACATCATCAAAGCGCTGGCAACCAAGTAAGTGACTACAGTGACGCAAGTTTTTCTGACGATCCGCGGATTCACTCACCTAATTCCTGTTGCCTTGAGAGTCGTTATCAGCGCATATTCAGCGCACTACTAAGCTCGAGTCTCTTCTTAGAATGAGAGGGGTTAGGTCAAATGGTCCACCACGCTGGCCCAATGCGGATTGGCAGATTACATACACACAGAGAATTAAGATAATTCTCTGGTATGCAGGTTTCCTCACGATGTTTTCCTTCACCGTAGGAGACACGTGATATTTAAATTCTTAAAATGCACACAACTGAATAGAGTACGAGGATAGAACATAGTCTACGTTACTCAATTATTATGGCTTTTTATTTAGATTATTAGCATATAACCTCATAAAGGGGAATGCCTATTCTAATCACCCAAATTTATTTATACCTAAAAAATCTTGATAATTCTACTTTATAAATGAAATTATTACCTTATCAAAAAAAGTTTGCTACAACGTTTTATGATATTTTTAATCTATCTTTAATATGTCCACAGTCGGGACAAGCTAAGATCGTTGACCATTTTTAGCCTAAGTTTTACGATATTTTTTAAAACTTAAGATTGGTTTGCTTTCTCGTTTTCGTGTTTGTTAAGCTTGTTGGTAACAGAAAAAATAATACAGCAAAAAAAAAATAATACAATTTCAAATGTTACTTCGCCGCTTTGGTATACCGGGGAACATTTTGCCCTAGAACAGTTATAAAAAAAATATTTTTCATTTCTCATACTCGGAAAGTAGTGTTGTTTTTATCTGAGTATTGGGTGGAAAATGCTGCTTCCCTACACAGGGAGGGAATAACTCATACAAATTACTTCCCACCTAAAGGCCGGAATCATTGACTTAATACCTATAGACGTTGCCTTAAAATTATGTTAGACGTGGGAGTGAGAAGCGTATTTACGAATTTTATGAGGAAGTTGAGACAAAAAGTATTATCTTCTGTCTCTTAGGCCGTGGAGGTTTTCTTTGTTTGGCTAACTATCAGTTAGCCAAACAATTTGCTGTCAAGTTGTGCGTTGTGCGAAATTTTCTTGTTTATTATTGTTTTTTAGGTTTTTAAGATTGTTTTAATGTACTTATTGGAAAAGGACTCCATTAATAAGGTGTAGTATTATTTATAATGGGAGGATGCAGTGTTTTCAGCTGTAAAAGCCGCAAGGAAACGGAGGCAGAGAAAGAGACTTTTTACTCGTAAGTATGCAAAAGTTAATGTTATAGTTTATAGGACAGATAAAAATATGATTGAACAAATAAATCAATAAACAATTTCCATTAAATAAAGTAGATTTTAACGAAATATGGTATTTTTTCTTAAACATAACCTTGTAAAAACAACTTGGAGTGTTGCCATGACTTTATAAAGATTTTCCACTAAACAATTTTTAATTAATTAAAAAGAAAATTAATTTTGTACTTTTCTGATGACGGATCATTAGTGCAGCTCTTAAGATCTACTTTTGCTGATACTCATAACAAATGGAAACAATATATCTAATCATATTATTAATTTTATTGCAGGTTTCCCAAGGATATACATTTTAAACAAACATGGATAATGGCTACTGGTCATCAGAATTGGCAGCCTAAGAATTTTTTTTTTAAATTTGCTCTATTCAGTTTGAGAAGGACACAATCAATATGTAATTTGGATTCTAAAAAACTGATAAAACTTCTAAAATAAATTAGATTTTTTAATTAACCCAGATAGGGGACCGAAAATTGTCCAACAGGGAGTCGAACATTTATAATTCGTTTCGGTTCATATTTACATTCTTTGGTTTCGGCTATAGGTTAACCAACTGGTTTTACCAGTTAATACGTTCGATCATCTCGTTGGACTAGTGCTGACACAAGCTTTTTACTTTGTTGAAGGGAGTTGAATTCACTACCTTAAAAAATAAATAAAAAAAAAAGTTTGGGAACTTGTTTTTAAGTCATAATATTTATGTGCAAACGGTCTCAGATAAAATATTAATAAAGCTTTCTCAAAATTCAAATTTAACCAAATCTAGGGAAAATTTTAAGTAAAAGCAACATTTCAGTTAAGTATTGTTGTTTCATGTGCGGCTACACGGTTGTTACATCTATAGGTATTTTATCTAAGGCCGGAATGAACTTTAAAAATAGAACTGCTGTCATTAGCTGTGAAGAGTTTTATGTTTTTTTTTAATTTGTCCCCAACTAAATTCGGGAACAGGCAAAGATCGTTGACCATACAGCCTGTTCAGACGTCAATGAAGTTCTAGAGGAAAAGTTTTATGTAAAAAGTAAAGTAATTATAAAAAAATGCTACGGCCATGTGAGTTTCTAAACAGCCAGCGTAAATTTAGCGCAAACTTCTTAATCGGAATAAGCCGCAACAATAACGTTGAGTTTCCTAAATAAAATTTGAAAAGTCGACATAAATTGGCGGGATACTAATCTGTTACATAACAGTGACGGAGTTTAAAAAAATAGATAATGATTAAAAAATATAATGGCTGAATTTTGTCTAAAGTAATATTTATTTCCGAACGACTATTTGCCGTCTCATTTCTTCTCGCGCTTTCTCTCTTTTTCTCTCCCCAAGACGGTGGATTAAACAAGACGTTTTTACGGTGCATAGTGCAATCTGAAGGTTCTTTTTAAAAACCATATAAATGTGAACCAGTAATTTTATCTTGCAATCTAGGTATTCCACCAAAGGATAAGTGAATTCTATAACATTAGTGGTTCTTCGAGTAGGATGTAACGAGATTTTTACGTAAGTCATTCTCCTTAGAGAGAGCCGCCTAGCGGGGAATAGTCACAACGTCGGTAAAGCAAGAGCCAAGCCAAAACCAAGAGCGGGCCAAATAAATAGACAATGTTTATAATTTCCTCGTAATCGAAATAAAATTTTCTCATATTGGAAATGAAAAGTAGAGTGTTTAACACGGGTAAAAGAATCAATTCCTACTCGGACTATAGTCTAAATACCTCGGGAATTGATTCTTTCCACCCTCGGTTAACAATCTACTATTTCTTCAAGAAACATACTTTTATTAAGCCAATTATTTAAGCAGACTCTTATTTATACATCATATTATCATTTTCATATACATTTATAAGGGGGTATACCTGGGTTCCCTGATCCGATGTTATATGTGCCGGTGGGCATTCCAATTTACCTCATATATCTGTTTCTAGAAAAAAAAAAATAAACGAAGAAATCAAATAAAACTTATAAATTAACTTAGGCATATACTTAACTAACAAATTAGTAATAATTTTATTTTTTACTTTTTTTCTAACTAACAATACTAACATTAGGTTTAAGAATATTTTGTAAGAATGTTGAAAAAGGATTAATAAAAAGGCTTTATTATTATTATTATTATCTGTTCTAGAGTGCCCCACAAGCCGGCCACGCCGACCGGCGGCGCGGTCAAGTACAACGAGCCTCACGTCAAAGCGCACGTGCTGCTGCAGGCGCACCTGTCGCGCATGCAGCTCCCTGCTGAGCTGCAGGCTGACACCGCCATCGTCCTCGTCAAGGTGAGATCCCCTCATCATCAGAAACGGGCTCTCTGTTAAGATAACACGATATTAAGGCCCTGAATCCAGTAGTTCCCTGCTATTCATCATCATATCAGCCGATGGACGTCCACTGCAGGACATAGGCCTTTTGTAGGGACTCCCAAACATCACCTGGTGGGGGGTCGGCCAACACTGCGCTTACTAGTGCGGGGTCGCCATTCTAGCACTTTGGGACCCCAACGTCCATCGGCTCTTCGAACTATGTGAATTACCAATTGTATTCCTTTCCAATATATATTTTTTTGTTACCAGGCCATTCGGCTCATCCAAGCGTGCGTGGACGTGGTCTCCAGCAGCGGCTGGCTGTCCCCCGCGGTGGCTGCCATGGAGCTGGCTCAAATGGTGACGCAGGCCATGTGGGCCAAGGACTCGTACCTGCGACAGCTGCCCCACTTCACACCGGAGTTGGTTCAGCGCTGTTCTGATAAGGTGAGGAGTTGGCGGTCGGGTGATAGCTTCAAATGTTAGGTTTGATAGTAGGGTTAGTGTAACTTGAGAGATTTTAGCACAGCCTTATAGTCTCTGAATTGGTTGAGGTTGAAGAGCTGAAGATCCTAAGATAGCTCCGAAGTATTCGTTTAGGTGTTCTATTTAACATGCCTTAAGGGATTTTACCACAGCCCTGTAGTTTCTGGGTTGGTGGAGTTTGAAGAGCTGAAGATCCTAAGATAGCTCAAAGTATTCGTTTAGGTGTTCTATTTAACATGCCTTAAGGGATTTTACCACAGCCCTGTAGTTTCTGGGTTGGTGGAGTTTGAAGAGCTGAAGATCCTAAGATAGCTTAAAGTATTCGTCTAGGTGTTCTATTTAACATACCTTAAGGGATTTTACCACAGCCCTGTAGTTTCTGGGTTGGTGGAGTTTGAAGAGCTGAAGATCGTAAGATAGCTTAAAGTATTCGTCTAGGTGTTCTATTTAACATACCTTAAGGGTTTTTACCACAGCCCTGTAGTTTCTGGGTTGGTTGAGTTTGAAGAGCTCAAGATCGTGAGATAGCTTAAAGTATTCGTCTAGGTGTTCTATTTAACATACCTTAAGGGATTTTACTACAGCCCTGTAGTTTCTGGGTTAGTTGATTTTAAATAGCTGAAGATATTAAGATAGCTTAAAGTTTTAGTTTAGGAGTTCTGCTTAACATACCTTGAGGGATTTTACTACAGCCCTGTAGTTTCTGGGTTGGTTGAGTTAGAAGAGCTGAAGATCCTAAGATAGCTTAAAGTATTCGTCTAGGTGTTCTATTTAACATACCTTAAGGGATTTTACCACAGCCCTGTAGTTTCTGGGTTGGTGGAGTTTGAAGAGCTGAAGATCGTAAGATAGCTTAAAGTATTCGTCTAGGTGTTCTATTTAACATACCTTAAGGGTTTTTACCACAGCCCTGTAGTTTCTGGGTTGGTTGAGTTTGAAGAGCTCAAGATCGTGAGATAGCTTAAAGTATTCGTCTAGGTGTTCTATTTAACATACCTTAAGGGATTTTACTACAGCCCTGTAGTTTCTGGGTTAGTTGATTTTAAATAGCTGAAGATATTAAGATAGCTTAAAGTTTTAGTTTAGGAGTTCTGCTTAACATACCTTGAGGGATTTTACTACAGCCCTGTAGTTTCTGGGTTGGTTGAGTTAGAAGAGCTGAAGATCCCGAAATAGCTCAAAGTAGAAGAAGAAGAAGAAGAAATACTTTATTGCACACAAAAATACAATTATAAATTGAAATATTAAAAACATTTAATTAACTTAGCATGCAAAGGCGGCCTTATTACTATAAGTAATCTCTACCAGGCAACCCCTGACGAGAGAACTTGCGAAGAAAGAGCGGGAAGGTGCAATACATTATATGTTATAATTATATATATAAATAGTTAAAATATAATATAATATATACGTAAATATAATATTAAAATTTACATATGAAGTATTTGTTTAGGTGTTCTATTTGACATACCTTGAGGGATTTTACTACAGCCCACAGCACAGTAGTTTCTAGATTGGTGGAGTTTCAGGAGCTGAAGATCATATTCTGGTTCTGAAAGAAGCCCTCTGTTTTCAAAGCCACTTTTTTGTTTTTTTTATTCTTTACAAGTTAGCCCTTGACTCCACACCCCTTTCGGTTTCTACACGGCATCGTACCGGAACGCTAAATCGTTTGCCGTTAGAGTGGTAACTAGCTACGGCTGAAGCTTCCCACCAGCCAGACCTGGACCAATTAAGAAAATCTTAATCTGCTCAGCCGGGGATCGAACCCAGGACCTCCGTTTTGTAAATCCACACAACAGCGCCACGGAAGACGTCAAAAAAAATTTGACTTATACAAAAAGAGTTGGTGGTCTATTTTAATCTGCATCCCAACCAGCTATTGTCAGAACTACTTTAATAATGCTATAATGTTCCAGGGTGTGGAGACAGTGTTCGACGTGATGGAGCTGGAGGACAACGCGCGCGCCAAGCTGCTCCAGCTGTCGCCCACGGAGATGGCCGACGTGGCCCGCTTCTGCAACCGGTATCCCAACGTGGAGCTCACTTACGAGGTAACTGGTAACATAGTGAAACCATCATTAACTCATCATTAACACATACTCGGCTCACTGGTGAGCACGAGTCTCCTCTCAGAATGAGAGAGGTTAGGCTAATAGTCCACCACGCTGGCCCTATGCGGATTGGCAGACTTCACACAGGTAGAGAATTAAGAAAATTCTCAGGTACGCAAGTTTCCTCACGATGTTTTTCGTCACCGTTTCAGACGTTTTCTTCATAGTTTTTTTTTTATACTAGATTTGAACTTACGTCCTCCGAATTGAAGGCGGAGATCATATTCACTAAGCTATCACGGTAAAGTTGCATAATTACGGGTTATTAAAAAAATAAAACACGAGATTCCACCACAGTCCACACACAATAATTGTCAACCATATTTACCTATAGTAAGAGCACAGACGGATAAGTCTTCCTAATATGAGTTGTGTCTAGCTATTGCAGGCCCTTTGTCTAAAGGGAGTTCTACAATGGATCTACGACAAGTAAAAATAAAGAAGTAAGCAAAGTTTCCGTTTCAATTTGTTTGCAGGTGAAGAACGAGAGGCGGCTGCGCGCCGGCAAGCCGATAGTAGTGGAGGTGTCCCTCGAGAGAGAGGACGAAATCGTGGGGCCTGTCATCGCGCCCTTCTTCCCACAGGTGAGATTTCTTATATTCTATTATGCAATACTTGACATAATTAGATTAGATTCGTTATTTCATTGCCATTGTTTTAACATAACCATAATTTTAACAAAATATGCTACATGTTTACAAGCGCCATCTACAATGTATTTGTTGAACTAATTGGTTACTTAAATTTAATCGTATAAAATGCAGTTTCCAAACGAACCAATGCAACTCTGCATTTCCAAACTAGATGGCGCTGTTACTTCTTTTAACGCCTCCTTGACTTCATTGACACGTAAAACAAACCAATGCAATTCTGTATTGACAAACTAGATGGCGCTGTTTTAGAGTTTCATTTGAAATACTGAAACTAGATGGCGCTGTTATTTATTTCAGTAAATATTATATTTGCTCATATAAATTAGGTTTCGCTTGCATGGCGCTGTTACTTGTTTTAACGCCTCCTTGACATCATTGACACGTAAAACAAACCAATGCAATTCTGTATCGACAAACTAGATGGCGCTGTTTTAGAGTTTCACTTGTAATACTGAAACTAGATGGCGCTGTTATTTATTTCAGTAAATATTATATTTGCTCATATAAATGTGCTTTTATTTGCAGAAACGCGAGGAAGGCTGGTGGGTGGTGGTGGGCGACCCCAAGAGCAACACGCTGCTGTCGATCAAGCGCGTGTCGCTGGGCCGCAACGCCAAGGTGCGGCTGGACTTCGTGTGCGGCGCGCCGGGCCGGCACACGTACACGCTGTACTTCATGTCGGACGCGTACCTCGGCGCCGACCAGGAGTACAAGTTCAGCGTCGACGTCGCCGACGCCGCCTCCGACACCAGCGACTCCGAGTAGTTGATCACTCGGTCTGTGATAACCTCAGACCAATTATAGAAGGACCTGTATCGCACTCATAGTCACGAACAAAATTGTCTGTCATTTTGTGAGGAAAACGAGCTTAGATTTGGTATATATCTTATACTTAACTAGAAGTTTTTGCTCGTTTTTTACACAATTCAATTACACGAAAAGGTATTTTTACGGAGCTCTTTAACCGACGAACACGATTACAACTATTTGACATCGATCTATACGTTATATTAACGATCGTCTAACGAGGCAGGTCCTATACAATAATTGGTCTGAGGTGATAATGCCTGCATTGGCGTATCTAATATTGTTTGGGGGGGGTGGGCCTACATATCACTGAACAGGCCACACTCATATCAATTGATTATGAAACACGGCTGAAACTCTAAAGTTTAAATTCTAAAAAAGGCCACACTCAATATAATTTCGGCCTATCAAAAAACAGGCCACATGTCTAGGATTGTTTCCTGGGGTGGGCCTATCAAAGAACAGGCCACACTCAATATAATTTCGGCCTATCAAAAAACAGGCCACATGTCTAGGATTGTTTCCTGGGGTGGGCCTATCAAAGAACAGGCCACACTCAATATAATTTCTTTAACAATATGTGTAGACGCAAACCTCTGAAATGACTCGACTTATTTTTTTTTTTTTTTTTATTTATCAGAAATTGTCTTATAATATAAGATTTTTTAAAATCTTTATTATAAGTTTTAATGTTTATTATTTGATATTTATAATTATATTTTGTGTATAATTATTAGTATTTCGGCGTCCATCATAGAATTTCCAATAGGTAGCCCAGTATCCTAGGGTGGGCCCTGGACCATTCTAGGGTGGGCCCGGCCTACCCACTTTTTACGCCTATGTTAGTGGAGTTATTAGGATCATCATCATATCAGCCGATGGACGCCCACTGCAGGACTTCCAAACATCACGATACCGAGCCACCTGCCAGCGAATCCCTGCGACTCGCTTGATATCAGTCCACCTGGTGGGGGGTCGACCAACACTGCGCTTTGTAGTGCGGGGTCACCTTTCCAGCACCTTGGGACCGCAACGGGTCTTCAAACTATGTGCCTCTCCACTTCAGCTTCGCGACTCGTTGAGCTATGTCGGTGACTTTGGTTCTTCTGCGGATCTCCTCATTTCTGATTCGATCACGCAGAGATACTCCTAACATAGCTCGTTCCATCGCTCGCTGTGTGACTCTAAGCCTTCTTATGAGGCCCATAGTTAGCGACCAAGTCTCGGAACCATAGGTCATCACTGGCAACACGCACTGTTCGAAGACCTTTTATTAGAATATCACACTATGTTTGTAAAGCCGAAAGTTTGTGTGTGTGATTTGTCTGAAATTTGGAATAAAAAATTTTGTTTACTCTGGATTACTATCTACCGGGAAAATCCAAGGTTCCCGCGGAATTTGTGACAAACTAAATTCTACGCGGACGGAGTCGCGGGCGTCCGCTAGTATATAAAAATGACAAGGTAACTGCTGTAAATCGTTGAGGAGTTCCCTCGTCTGTGTTTCGGCTTCATCGTCAGACCTTCATAAAATTGTACTGTTTTAAAATATCTAATGAAAAAATCGACAAACGCATTAGTCGTCTCTGCGATTTTAGAAAGTTCCTCTCGATTTCTCCGGGATGCCATCGTCAGATCCTGACATGATGGCAATGGAACCACCATTTCAAATAAAATGAGAATTTTCAGTTAAAAACCTACCTATAAAGAAAATCTAAAGTCAGCCATTGACGGTCAATTATTATCACATTTCTGCAGCGCAAACGGCAGCGAAGACGTTTCGTAAGTCGAGCTGTCATGCTGTGACCAATACACAATCAGTTATAGTCGTGGGTGCTGCAGATACGTGAGAATAATTGATCGTTAATGGCGTGCATAATACCAGATAAAGGCGCACCTTACACCACATATACACAACGTAACCATCGGGTGAAATCGGGTAGGCATATCACTGGTATAATACCTAGGCACAGTAAATATTTACTGTTCCTAGGTATTACTAGATATATCTAGGCACAGTAACTATTTACTGTGCCTAAATATTACTAGGTATACCTTGGCACAGTAAATATTTACTGTGCCTGTGTACTGAATTGTAAAAAAACTGTGCTGCGCATCAAAATGCGGGCTCATTTAGAGTAAGTAGTTTTAAGTGTCTGAATAAATTTATTAATTGAAAGTGTTCCTATTTTATTTCATTTACCCTTTAAAAAAGTAATTTAAAAGAATTAAACAGAGGGCCTAGTGGCAGTTTGATACTGTTACTATCGCGTTAACGTAAACGCGAATTTCTAAGGAATTTAAACAGCGCCATCTAGTGGCACTACTGCACAACTGATTCAATTCCATATTAATTTTGCGTTTATGTCAACGCGATAGTAACAGTATGAAAATATTGAAAAGACCCACTAGGCACACAGATTTTAAGAAGGGAGAAAGTGTATAAAGTAAATATTTTCTGTAATACAATGCTAAATAAATAAATTCACTAGTAAGCGCAGTGTTGGTCGACCCCCCCATCAAGTGGACTGACGACATCAAGCGAGTCGCAGGGATTTGCTGGATGCAGGGGGATCAGTATCGTGATGTTTAAAAGTGCTTACAAAAGGCCTATGTCCTGAAGTGGACGTGGATGGTGTCACCCAATTTTGGACTTTCAAGTAACAATATTTATTCAAAATGAAAAAAATATCTAGCGGACCTATTTATTTTATAACTATCTAATTGTTTCTCCTTTTTGAGTCTTTGTTTTTTTTTATTACTTTTAATTTTATAATTTTACCTAGACATGCACCTAAAGCTATTATATCGTTTTTTTAATGACTAACACGTACAAGTTTATATCTCAAAAACTAATAACCCGATTTTGACGATTCTTGCAATTCTCTAACTTAAACAAACCTTTCGTACTTTTTTAATTTGTAATCAACGGCACGGGAAATTGGGATCAAATGCGGTTTCCATTTTTAAATCTTAAGAAATTCGCAGCATGAGAATTTTTTAAATAACGCCATCTAGTGCATCATCAAGATACTAAAACGTGATGGAATATGTATATAATAGTCAGTCAATTTAAATGATACCAATAAACTCATCTAGATAGCGCTGCAAATGAAAAAAATTAAGATGGGTTGCTGTTTATTTTACCATCATATTTTCATTTTCATACGAATACATGACATGCATATACAGGAAGAAATTTTTTCAAGTACGGATATTTTTATATTTTGTACATAAACAAAATTTAATGAACACGTATTTTTTCTTTTTTTTTTAACTCAACAATAACAAAGTCATCGTTAGCTAAAGTTTAAACATTTAAACAGGATTTGAGGGTCACCCTATCGCTGTACTAAGTAATAGCACAGTAATAGGCAACTACAAAATCAGCTGGTAGGTACTAGGTTAGCGAGCGCCCGCGCCGAGGGCCGTTGACCTTTCTACGTTTATTTTTGTACCTATTATTTTTTATAATAATTAAAGGTCGTCACTTTTGAGTTGAGTATCGATTTTCCCTTCATACTTTATTGGGCTTAGGACCATCAATAATGCGTAGTAATAATAAAAATTATAAACTTTCGATTGGAATAATGAAATACAAATGATGATTATTATTACGCAAACTTTTGCATTAAAGGATGATTCGACTTAAATGCGCAAGCGACGGCAGATTGTCTGTCACTGGTCGCCCATCGGCAATTCGGCAGGCGTCCTCAGGGATTTTTCGATCCCCTCACCCCTGCCACCCCCGTCAGCCGAAGCCGAAGAGATATGACTACTGCCGGTATTTCTTTGTCGGCGTCTTACAAAGTGCCGCCAGCAGTTGCGCAGTTTGTTTGGGAATGTGTCCATTATTTTGTTATTTCTGAGACATAAATTGAAAAAAAAAATTACATAAAATCTATCGAACTGTTTGTAGATTTATGTTCTATTAATGATACAGAACCACGAAAAAAAATGTCCGCACTAAAGTCCGAATCACCCTGTATTGTAAATAATAATGTACTGTACCTACTTCCCCGAAAAAGGTACCCATATCATATAAGGGTATGAAAACTTGTCATGAAAAATAGATGTTGGCCGATTCTCAGACCTACACAATATTTAAGGGTGTTATGAACTAACTACCTTCCTGATGCCGAGCAGTTCCCGTAGGAATACGGGGATAATATATAGCATATAGCCTTCCTCGATAAATGGGTTATCTAACACTGAAATAATTTTTGAAATCGGACCAGTAAGTAGTTCCTGTGATTAGTGCGATCAAAACAAACAAACTCTTCAGCTTTATAATAGTAGTACAGATAATAATCGATCACGATCGATCGATCATAAATCGATCCAGCCGTTTCGGAGGAATTTGTTAACAAATTTAACTGCGACCACAGAAAACATATGTAGGGACATGCGACACCAAAATTTAATATCAGAAATTATGCTAAGTATTGAATGTGGGAGGAGTTAAAGTCCATGCTTTGTTCCTCGTGTGAGTCACCAAAATATACAAACATTAATTACCTACCAAATTAACATAATTACATACAATGATAACACTAACATTACCTACTCGGGCCTGCGGTAGAGATCTTCTTCATTTTGAAGGCCGAAAATCAGGCCACAGGTACAGAAGCCAAAACAACATCGAGGGTTTTATTTTATAACTAGCGGACGCCCGCGACTTCGTCCACCTTTAGATCTCTTTAATCCAGCCCTTACAGTAGTATCGCTGTAAAAATGGAGTATCTTCTCCCGTTTTCCCAACATTTGCCTTCACTGCTCTGATCGTAACGTGATGAAAAGTATACTATAACCTTCCCAGGAGTAATTGTACCAAGTTTCTTTAAAATCCGTCGAGTAGTTTTTGTTTATATAACGAACATACAGACAGACAGACGGACAGGCAAAAATTTTACAGATTGCATTTTTGGCATCAGTATCGATCACTAATCACCCCCTGATAGTTATTTTGGAAATATATTTCATGTACAGAATTGACCTCTCTATAGATTTATTAATTATTATACTTAAGTATAAATTACCTACTTTTAAAAAGATAATAGTTTTCTTAAAAAATCAATATCAAATCGATTTTTTACCTGATATAATGAAGTTTATTATAAACGCGAAAGTATGGATGTTTGTTTCTCTTTAATCGCAACTAGGTACTCAACTGATTTGGCGAAATTTGAAATTAAAATAGATTTTAATCTTGATTAACACATAGGCTACTTTTCTTCACGGAAAAATACATGGTTCCCGAGAGATTTGTGAAAAACTATATTCCACGCGGACGAAGTCGCAGACGTCCGCTAGTATCTTGATAATTAATAAAACACCTAAGTTAACATAATTTTTAAAAATTTACCGATATATTGATTTTATAATTTGTGTTATACGTAGGTACCTACTTATCTACGTAAAACACAAATAAAAATCTGTGAAGAAATAAACTTGGTATATGTACCTATAGATAAGTAGGTGCCACCTACTGCTTAAACCTACTAAATTAAAATCGTATTGGGTATGTGATAAATACTGACAAATGAAAAAAACAAATTTGAGCATTTTGAGTCATATTTTTTCAAAGAACTTCGATATAAAGCCATTAACATATGTTCATGGCTTTATATCGAAGTTATGTTTTATGAATTATGTTTATATAGCATTGTTTTAAAATGTGACATCACCAGACTTTAGACCGAAGTAAGAGTATTAATTACTCCGCGAGACCTATTACATCAATATATTAGTTAATATTTCATACAAATTAATAGGTATGTATAATAGATAATCTAAATCGAGGTCAAAGCGGTTGATCTCTCACCAATCACGTAAATACTTGAGTAAGTACGTGTCGGTCACAGCACATCGCTATCGGCCACGTTCTGCGTCTTGCAGATGAAACATGTATCCGATATAACTGTCACTCAAGAGCATTATCTCGAAATTATTACAATCTCGAGTTGAAACTCGAATGTAATCCTTATCTCGAGATGATTGTTCTGCGGTGAGATGGTGAAACAAAAGGAAGACACAAAGACGACATAGATACTATACCTTTTTATAGAATGAGAGCTTACGACAGCTATTACGATGTTTTTGACGGCCTTCGTGGCGCAGTGGTTTCTGCGATGGATTTACTAGACGGAGGTGCTGGGTTCGATCCCCGGCTGGGCATTGAGGTTTGCTTAATTGATCCAGGTCTGGCTGTTGGGAGGCTACGGCCGTGGCTAGTTACCACCCTACCGCCAAGCGATTTAGCGTTCCGGTACCATGTCGTGTAGAAACAGAAAAGTATTTTGTGGATTTTCATCTTCCTCCTAACTTGTTAGGAAAATCCACAAAACACCTAGTTAAAGGTGCGATTGTTTTTAAACATTTTTGATGAAAATCGGTTGAGCCGTATAAACGTTGTGGGGGTGAAAGTGGGGAAGAATAACGGATTTTTTTTATTTTTTTTGCAAATATTCTCGCGTGGGGTCTCAAATAAAAGCGAATATTGATGACATGATCGAGAGTGTAATCAATAATTTCATGACCTTCGGGGGTTTTTCAAAATTTTCAATTTATGTTTTTACAAGCTTTTAAAGCACATATCTTCAACCAATTTGAGCTGAGATTTTGGATATAAATTACAACTTCAATGGATGACAATGTATGTTTAACTTTTTGACGTTATTTTAAACTCAACATTACGGACTAATTAATTTTTTTAATGCAATTCTACATTATTTATGTATTAATTAATTAATATTGACCTTTTTACCCAGTGTCTCATTAAAATAAAATAATTATTAAAACCTTAGATTAGGTTTACCTAAATATTTTTTTTAGAATTTACAGTATCACGAGTAGAACAGTTTAGTTCACACCGCGTTGTTTATACAAGTTCATGATTAAGGATGTGTGTTAGAAACTAGTGGAACATACTTCGAAAATAATCACCCGAGTTCATAACAAGCAAACCCGCTGCGGATACCGTTCCCGAGGGAATACGAAGATAAAATATTAAATACTAGCTGACGCCCGCGACTTCGTCCGCCCTTAATTAGACTTTTTTAATCCAGCCCTTACAGTAGTACCGCTGTAAAAATGGAGAACTTCTCCCGTTTTCCCAACATTTCTCTTCATTGCTCTGCTCCTATTGGTCGTAGCCTCATGAAAAGTATACTATAACCTGCACAGGAGTATTGAATGATTGTACCAATATTCGTTAAAATCCGTCTAGTAGTTTTGTTTCTATAACGAAGAGATAAAAATTTTACTGATTGCAATTTTGGCATCAGTATCGATCACTAATCACTTCCCGATAGTTAGGTATTTTGGAAATATTTTATGTACAGAACTACAGAATTAACCTCTCTACACATTTATTATACTTTAAGTATAGTCGGACCCGGTCAAGCAAGCGACTTTCGACTTATGTGCACTTTCCCTACCCATACCCATGAAAACTGCGAAGTCCCGTATAAAATTTGATCTCTTCTTTTAAGGGGTTGGGGGCGGAAAAAAAAATTATGCATTTTTTTTGTTACAAATAGTCTACATACCAATTTTTAGTTTTATACCGCTCCCCATTTTAGGGAAGTGGGGGGTTAGAAAGAGACAAAAAGTAGCTTAGTGTCACTCTCCAACCTTTCAACTATAAAAATCACGGATTGAGGGACAAACATACATACACACACTTACACATTTTAATAATAGTATAGATAGCTGTAATGTTACTCGCTGGCAATGTAGCTTTCCATAGTTGAAAGAATTTATATTCGGTCCAGTAGTTTCAGCATATTCACTACTAACTAAACAAACAAACGAAATTTCCCTGTACGTATATCTGCGGTACATTATTTTGAATGAAATATTTTTTCTTTAAATAGGAACAAATAAAATACAGATAACGGTGTTGAATATTTATTTGAAAATAACTGAAAAATATTAATTAAACGTAACTAAGCAATACAATTTCTACACTTAAAATAATGTTTTCACCTTAATTTAAATAATAAAGCACAAACTAAACAGCCAGTTACTTTGTACGCAACGGTGTTGCCAGGATTTATTTATACCATTTCTACTAAATTGGTAGTTTTATCATTTGATCGAAACAGTTTTCTACTAAATTGGTAGGATTTATAATTCATTTTCAAATCACAATTTTTGAATATGATTTATTATTGAGTGTTTTTTAAAATTTAAGCGATTTTTTGGAGGTACTCGTCGAACAGGAAGAGGGACACAGAGAGGTCATTGCCTCCGTTGGATGTGATGAACTGTTTAAGGTCTGAGGTGTGGCCAGCGAGGTCTCGGATGGTCTTGGCGTGGTCTTCGATGAACTCTTCCTCCAAGTACTGTGCAATCTATGGAAAAATTTTAATGTATTTAAAATAACGTATTTTATATTTACAAAATATACGCCCCAAACGCGTACAATAGGGATGATGACGGTTTTTTAAATTATATATAAATTAGGAGTACGCTAATAGTAAAGCAATTTTCTAGAAGTAACAGGGTATCTGCTATCATTACTTTCAGACCTACAGGGTATAAAAATTAAAAAAAAAATATATTACAAATATTTTTGTAATATATTTTTTTTAATTTTCTATCTGCGTTTACGTTTATATTTATTTATTTTAAATTTAATTTTCATCTAATTACGATAAAAGATTTTTAATTGATTCTGAAATTTTATAATGTTATTTATTTTACTGACATTCCCGCAATCTTTGTTTTTTGTGTTTTATTTAGTTAATATTGAACTTATTTACATGAATGTCTCGTAAAAATCCATATATTCAAATCTAGTAATCATTTCTATTAAAGTTTGAATTTAATATTAAGTATCTAGACCGAGCTTCGCTTTTATTTTGTTAAGTCACATTTATTTCGCATCAATTTGCTATTTATTTATTTATATTAGCATTTAAAACAATCGCAAAAACGTTTTATATAAGTAACTTGTTCCAAATCACTATGTCTGTTTCTGAGTATTTTGTGATTGAATAATAAAAATACTTTCACCCTTATATCAATATAGATTACATATTCATTGTAAATGCACGTGTATTTGATCATTATTTGTTTGGGAGTAAAACTGCGATATCTTTCAAGATATTCATTGAAAGCAATTGTTGTCAAGGGCAATTGTGTTAAAAATTAAATACTAGTGACGAATATTGTGTTTGGAAAAGGATTGATATCATGTTTATAATAAAAACAAGTTTGCAAAAAACCCTTATTTTACAACAAATTTCATTATCACAAAAAGATTACTGAGATAGACATATCCTGTCGCGGTTTTTTAAGAACTTAATGGGCAAGAACCGTTTTCTTTAATGTTCTGCTCCTATTTGTCGTAGAGTGGTGTTAAAAGCTTCCTCGATAAGTAGACTATTTACACAATAGTTCTTGTCCAAAAAAAACAAACTCTTTAGCTTTATACATATATGAATAATTAGTACATACCTCAGGGTCGTGAGTCTTGTGGTTGTTGCGCGTGGCCTCCTGGTGAATGAAGAAGGCGCGCTCGGCCAGCTCCTTCTGTATGTCGAGCGAGCGCGCCAGCGACTCCAGCTCCTGCAGCTCGATGGTGTTGTTCTTCTCTTCTGTCGCCTCCTGCGGGCTGCGGCTGTGGAAGTCCATGGTGCCGCCTGCGACGACCGGTGATTTATCAGTATCATGACATTGTAACATGTTGGCACTAGGTATCATGACATACTGTAAGTTATCATCATTAACAACCCATATTCGGCTCACTGTTGAACACGAGTTCCCTCTCAAAATGAGATGAGTTAAGTTAATAGTCCAACACGCTGCCCAACTGCGCATTGGCAGACTTGAAATACACTGAAAATTAAAATAATTCTCAAGTATGAAGGCTTCTTTACGATGTTTTTAGTTGGTGCATACCACAGACTGGTTTATATTGTTTTGTATTATATTTTATATTAATAACAAAAATTAAAAGAAAAGGATAAACAAATAAATGAGAGAAAATTTTTATTAACTTGTTCTTGGATGAATGACAATAAATTTGATAAATGAGCTTTCACAACAGCAATCAGATTAAATATTTCATTTTAAGGTTAAGCAAGCCTTACAATTAGAGAGGTTGATGAGACATAGTTATTATCTTGTGAATAACATTTTATATAAAAAAACAATATTAATTTTTTTCATTAGGTATGCAATCACATCCACTTTCATTTTTAATTTATTTGTTGATTAACTTTCATTTTGGTTTTAGTATAGATATCATGACATCCTCTAAAAATACTAAGTATAATGACATCCTGTTCAGGTATCATGACATACCTCTCTTAGTGACATGCTTGATGAGCTCGATGGTCTTGGCCCAGGAGTCGTCGGCCAGCTTGCGGAACAGCTTGCTGAAGCCGGGCCGGTTGACCTGGTAGTTGTGGTAGTAGGCGGACGAGAGCAGGAACTCGTAGGAGCGGCGGAGATGCAGGTTGGCGTAGGCCTGCAGCTCGTTCGCTACGTTGCCCTGGCGCCCGAAGTTGCCGTATACTGCGTTACAGCTTGGTAGAGCTGGTGGGACGAAATAACATATTTTTATAAGTTACTAACTTATGCTAATCCTGATATAAGATCGTCAAGCATGGTTTGGAAAGTTCGAATTAATTTGGTCATAACTGTCCTTTTCTAATAAAACTTTATAAGATAATTTAAGAAAACTTGCTAACAAACTACTAACAACTTTTGAAATGTAAATGTAAATATGGAATAAACGGCTTATTTATTTATTTATCAATAAAACTTATATGTTCCGCGCAACGTTCACAATTTCTATTTTGAATTCCTTCCCCTGACAACAAACTTAACAAAAAAAAAAATGTGAAATGGACGAAGTTGTTGCCGCGTGATGCTACGACCAAGGGAAATAGGGATTCATTTTTATTTACGACATAGACAAAATATTTTTTAAGAAGAAATAGTAGTTTTTGAGATTTTTATATTGGCAACACTGAAGTTTAAGCTTAAAGTGGACAAGAACAAAACAAAACAAATGTACAAAGTAGGTGCATATTAATCTACTAGCGGACGCCCGCTACTCTGTCCGCGTGGAAATCAATGTAAACTTTAAAAATTTTTGAAATACATTTTATTTTTTTTTATTAATTTAATTCTTATTTTTTTATGATTAATGAACAAATTTTTGAAACTGTAACTCTAATTATGAAGGACTTTCAAGTTTCAAGTTTCATTTGAATTCATTCAGTAGTTTCAGCGTGACGCCCGAATAACAAAAAACCGCGGACGGACAGACAGAAAAAAATCGAAAAAAAAATATTTTTAGCTTGAGTATCGATTATACATTGCCCCCAATAAAAATTTTCAAAATATCTTCAATGAACAGAATGTACAGAATTCGTATTATAAGTATAGATTCTAGATGGCGCTGTCGTCCGTTATGCTACGTTAACGTTTGTTGTTACAAATGGTATAAGTAAAATCTCAAATTGCAATTAAAAGTATAAAATTCGACCAGTTTTATTATAAGTATAGATTTATAGAATAGATATAGATATAGATGACGGCCACGTGGCGCAGTGGGTAGTGACCCTGCTTTCTACATCCACGGCCGTGGGTTCGATTTCCACAACTGGAAAATATTCGTGTGATGAACATTTACATTATACATATACATTATATAAGTATATACATATAAATACTTATACATTATTTAAGTATTTATATGTAGTATATAAATGTATATGAATATTATAATATCAACTATCTTAGCACCCATAACACAAGCTACTCTGTATGCTTACTTTGGGGCTAGATAGTGATGTGTATTGTTTAAGTATATTTAAAAAAAAAAAAATGTATAAAAAATGCAATGTGTTATGAAAATAGGAGGAAAATAAAATAGTTAATATATTTTCTGTTACCTAAACTGTTGGTGTTCCTGCCGCACTCATTGGAGACATCGTTGAAACAAACGTCAGCGGCAGCGGACGCGGCCAGGAGGCAAGCTAGTGCGAACACAGTCTTCATCTGCAACAAACATACTTATAGCTGAGAGGCTCCGGCCGGTACCAGCAAAGACGTACCACCAAGCAATTTAGCCTCCTCTATCTTCCAGTGAAAGTCCCATTAAAATCGGTTCAGCCCTTTCCAATTAGCCCGGATAAACAGAGAGACACACAAAAATTTTGAAGTTGTTTGTGTGTTGGTATCAGATAAATATCTCTTGAGAAAACACTGTTATCTTGAAATCACAGACTCATGTGTTGCTAAGCGCAAATGTTGAAAATGGCTGAACCGATTTGGCTAATTCTTTTTTTAGAATATTCCTTGAAGTATGACAATAGATTTTTACATATGAAGTAGACCTAACAGATCTCACTATAGGGGATATTGTTAGGTTCACGAAGGCTACAGTGTACCTGTGTTTTATACCACGGGAACTGGGTGAAATGGTAGGACTGATCACCCGTCTGGCCTTGTCAGACGTCCCTTCCATAAATATATATTGTTTTTATAGTTTTTTTTTAGGGTAGGGATAGGAAAGAAGCACACACAAGTCAAAGCAAAGATTGACTGGGTCTACTAGTTGGTTATAATAATTGTAAAACAAAATCTGTAGACACAAAAATCTGTGTAAATATTATAAAGATATAATAAAATCAGATTGTTGACTTTACAGCTTGTATAAATATTATCATAAACATATTATCAGATTAGTAATTATTATATGGAACTATGATAACCCTACACACAGTAGCTGAAGTAAATGTTTATATTAACAACTAGATGCTATCCTGTGGTTTTACCTGCACAAATACAGTTTCCATGACCTATGACACTCATAAATAATGGGGTTTTCTATTATTTAAATAGTTTATAAATCGGGTCAGATATATATAACCTAACCTAACCTTACAAACTTTACCTCTTAATTGTTACAGACTAGTGGATTTCCATGGTTTCACCCACTTGGTTCCTCTATCCAATGATATTGGCCATTGGATCAAGGCACTGAACCAGAGGAGTGTTATCAGCCTGAATTAGATAAGGCGAAGGGGATTCAAACTTTTTGAATGGAAACTTTTTAGATTATTTATTGAAATCATCACAAATGACTACCGCGATAATCATTAAAATTAGACTCCCTAGACAGATAATTGTAGTCTAATTTTACTCTAGATATCTCAGTAACTTTGTGGTACCATGCTATGTCCTTGGGTCACAGAGTCTCAGTTTCAAAATATTTCACATTAGAAATCACCAGTTGAGGCAACTAGATAATATGTAAAATGCTGAGCTGATCAACCTGACTCTCCAACAAGGAAATAGCCATTGTGTTTTAACAAAAACAACAAAGTTGTTTATGGATAAAATGAAATCATAAAGATGACAAAGATCTGTATAGATGATAGTATTATCAATCTATATATTTTGTAGATCCATCCAATACATCTTATCGACATCTACAATCTATACTAATATTATAAATATGAGACCAAGTCTGTCTGTGTTATGTTTCACGGTGAAATCCCTGAGCCCATTTGGACAAAATTTGGTATAGAGGTAAATTGTAATTGGAACTTATGCTAATTTTCATTTCTGAAAAAAACAGAATTTACTGTGAATAAAGTCACAGTTATTCACTAGTAATATCTCATTATCTCAATGATCAAATTAATTTCCAATTTTAAAAATGTTCGATATGTACTTATGTATGTTTTTCTTTTCTCCCCTGGATGATTTTATTGTTGTCAATATGATGATGGGATCCCCGAGAAACTCATCAAATTTTATGAATAGGTTTTAATGCTATAACTCACTGTGAATCTGATTACAAAAAAGAAAATCTATTGCAATGATCAAGAATCAATAATATTCATATAAAACAAACGATTTGAAACTGAAGTCCTTGTTTTTATAAACAACTATTTTTGCCGAAACATTAGGGTAGTCTCGAAAATAATTGCTTGTGGTTTTACAGATCGTTTACAGAATAGAAAGCATTTTCCTCTATCAAACTTGTTGACAGTGAGAAAGAGGCGAGAGTCATTGAACAATGTTAAATATTCGAATATCGAACAAAACACTTTTAAGGTCAATGGTTAATTAATTAGCAAAGGACGTGTGACATACAGGCAGAATGAAAAAAACAAACTCACCTTAGTTTATTTGCGACGTTCGAAAACAAAATATTATAGAACAGAATTATATTTATAAATTATATGGATTGTTCCGTTGAAAGTGCAGCCTTTACACACACTGGCGCAGAAGGCGACTTCCAATACGAAGAACCCCAAGTGATAAACTCCCCGAAGAGACAAAACAAAGTATATTAATGCTTTATCACTGTTTTTCCGCGTAGTATATCGACTGACATCGGCCAAATACAAAGGTACTTTAATTTTATCTCCCTACGAACTTGGATTATTAACACTGTGTGACCAGTTTTCGGAAGAAAATTACCGAAAAGTGCATAGGAACAGAGGTAATTACCATTAAATTAATAGTTGCGTGGCACGAACTTATTCCTTGTAAGATTGTGTTGTGAATCCTAATTACAAACGCGGATGTAATTCGCAATCAACACTGTTCTTTTGTATGTAAATACCATTAATGTGCGTAAAATTTGTTAGCTGGTATTAAAATACGCCCGCTTCCCCTCACCTCACCCCCTGAATGAGTTGCAAGTGACGTCGTCTAGCCTACTCGCACAATCTGATAAATGCTGAGGTTTTGTGTTCCAAGCAATTTCGTCACAATACATCATCGCTTCCAAATTACTTTTTTTTCTTTTATGCCATTGTTGAACCTGTCTTTTGAGTGGAGGTATTTAAAAATCGCATACAAAAACTTCGCATGGAGGTCCAAAAACCAGTTTGAGGGCGAAAAATATTCCATAAACCGCTTGGAACACAAAACCTCGGGGAATTTTATACCAGAATCTTCCATCTCGTTCGCACATCGTGTGTCATTTTCATTGTGAACCACTTGTCAACACGAGATGGTATCGTTATCGCTGCGTAGTTCAATATTTTTAATTCAGAACAATCGCTTTTAGCCCTTGTCTTTCTTTATACTTCGTATTGATAAGTAGCCTTCTGCACCAGTGAGTGTAAAGGCTTCTATCAATATCCATCGTCAATTCGTTGCAGTGCGAACTCCGTTTGTCGTCAAAGTATCTGTGATTTTAATTTAGAAGAAAAAAAGAAAACAAGGACATCATGAAGACCTTTTTGCTAATCGTCGCTACTGTTTTGGCTGTATGCTCTTCAGCCTTTGCCACACAATGTAAGTTCAATTTTATTATTTTTTTTATTTTTTTTTATCTGAAGGTTAGGGTCATTTGCTTCTAAAAACTTTTTAAGTTTAACGTTTTTAAAGTTATATTTATGTATATCATTCGGATTATACTCTAGAGATATTTCAATATTAGATGTTATTAAAAACTAAAATCATTTAAAGTTGGTGTAAGTAAATAATAATTCCCACTACCCACATAAAAAAAAAACATTCTAAAAAAAACTAGCATCTTTACACAAATACAATAATTACTATCAAAGAAATACAATAATTAGTATCAAAGAACTATGATTACTAAGTTCTAAGTTTTTTTTTCTTTATTCTTACCCATGGGGAAAAGGCAAAGGTTCCACTATTGAATTCTAAATTCAAATTATGCTGAAAATGATAACTAACAATTATAGCTTGTGGGCTTCTAGGTGTGGGTGACAGCTCATTATATTCTTGAATATTTGCTGTGGTTCACGATAATAGTTTGTATTATGAACATCATATGGCAACTGTCACCCGCACCAAGCTATGAACCATAATACAAATTTTGTCCTTGACAAAACTTTTTGAACCTACCTAGGAGTAACACTAAAGGCTTAGAGAATGTATTAATATAAGCTTCTTTATTGTAAAAATATAATGTTCTTAAGTTATAACTTGTAAAGAATAAAAAAAAGCTACATTATCAGCTAATATTCTATTCCCATGTTCCCACAGGAATGTAAACTATGTGGTCTGTAATGTGGAATGTAAACAAAGGGGGTCTACTTGTCGCTTTTTTAAATATAGATCTAATAAGTAATACTGTTGACAAAATAATTATACAAAATGATTAATACATCCAATATGATATTTTTATCTCTCTCAAGTTGTGAGAGCCAGCTGCAATACATTGTATGAGTAGAAATGTTATTACAGCAAGTAAATAATTGCAGCAATTAATTGCAGCAATTAATTGCTGTGACATTATGGAATACTAGCGGACGCCCGCGACTTTGTCCGCGTGGAACCCTACTACTACCCCTACCCCTATCTTACACCTACCCTACCCCGTCCCTACCCTACCCTACCCCTACCCTACCCTACCCCTACCCTACCAAGCAACGGCGACGGAAGCTTAAAAAATAGAGTAACTTCTCCCGTTTTCTCAACATTTCCCTTCACTGCTCTACTTCTATTGATCGTAGCGTGATGAAAAGTATACTATAACCTGCCCACGAGTATGAAGAATAATTGTACCAAGTTTCGTTAAAATCCGCCAAGTAGTTTTTGTTTCTATAAAGAGCATACAGACAGACAGACAAAAATTTTACTGATTGCATTTTTGGCATCAGTATCGATCACTAATCACCCCCTGATAGTTATTTTGGAAATATATTTAATGTACAGAATTGACCTCTCTACAGATTTATTATAAGTATAGATTGAACTTTATGTTTAAGATAATAGAGCTTATTCTTGATCTAAATATAAAAATATCTTGCAAGTCACTATACCAGAGATTAGTGATTAAATTAAAATTCAACACACTAAGATCATTGAAACTGATGTGTTATAGAATAGACTAGGAGACGCCCATTTCACCCGAGTAGTTCCTGTTCCCATGAGAATATGGAGATAAAATATGACAGTCGCAGTTAAGATTATTTGTGACACTCTCAAAAAATCTTATTATTTAAATGTGAACAAAAGGCATCACGAAATCTCGAAAACCGCTTGTTATACAAAGCTGAAATTTGGCAGGGAGGTAGTTTATAGTTAGTAGGTATACAGACACTAAGAACTGATTTTACGGTAGGGCTAGATTAATGAGGTCTAAGGGCGGACGAAATCGCGGGCGTCCGCTTGTATATACTCACACATCAAAAATATTCAACACCAATATACATATTTTCACTACTCTTGCCGAAAAACACTGTCATATTAACAATCCACAGCGGGGCTAAACAAGCATTTCCGCCTCTAAGCAATTTAGTTTTTTTAATTTTTGTCTGTTACAAGTACTAGCCTACTATAACGAAAAAGGTTTAATTCGTAAATAGTTTAATCATATAGCTGTCAAAGAATCATACTAAAATAATGACCTCTATAAAAGGAGGAGGTTTTATTTGTAAATAGAATCGAGGTTTTATTTGTAAATAGAATCATCTTAATAACGGGTACATACTTGTATGTATGGCTGATTGTTTGATAAAAAATTTGAAATTGGAACGAAATACAGCGTTTTTGTCTGTAAACACGTATTTTTTCATTTGATTTCTAGTATAGTCTAGATCCATTATAAACTCTGGTTTCTATTTAGCGGCCCTCGGCTTACGGCTCGTGCCCTAAAAATTTTGACGGCCTCCGTGACGCAGTGGTATGCGCGGTGGATTTACAAGACGGAGGTCCTGGGTTCGATCCCCGGCTGGGCAGATTGAGATTTTCTCAATTTGTCCAGGTCTGGCTGGTGGGAGGCTTCGGCCGTGGCTAGTTACCACCCTACCGGCAAAGACGTACCGCCAAGCGATTTAGCGTTCCGGTACGATGCTGTGAAACCTAAAGGGGTGTGGATTTTTATCCTCCTCCTAACAAGTTAGCCCGCTTCCATCTTAGACTGCATCATCACTTACCATCAGGTGAGATTGTAGTCAAGGGCTAACTTGTAAAGAATAAAAAAAAAAATAAAAAAATACCTCGTATATGTATAATAAACGGGTCTTTTTAGCCCCTTGTACAACAATCTACTATTAATTCCTCTGAGATTTATTATTTAAATAACACATGGATCAGATTTTCGTGTTTTATCTTAGCTTTGTATAATAGCCTTCAATAATGTTCAAGTTTTATTGCAACTATCTAGATAGGTAATTCTGTATGATCATGGATAGATCTTGACAACAGTTTTTACATTATGTAACTGCCATTGTGGTCTATTCTATGGGACTTTGATGAAGAGGTTCTATGTTATCCTCGGTTGACTAGAAATGTTTTAAGCTTTTCAATCCTATAACAAAATTTTAGTATTGGGCATTTATGATTGTTTTTTTAGACCATCTACAATTTAAAAAACATAAATCTTCCAAACAAGATGTTTGGCAGTCCCCACAAAAGGCCTATGTCCTGCAGTGGATGTCCATTGGCTGACATGATGATGATGATTAAGTATTTAGGATTTACTTCTTGCTTTAGAATATAACAACATAACTAAATCTCAGTAAAATGTTATAACAGTTAAGTACCTATTCGATGTTAATGTCATCGCTTATCTTTTGTCAAACAAATATGAACTAATAGCCCGAGTGTACCAGATACCAGATAACTAGGTATATCGAATGAACACTCAGGTCATTCGATATACCTAGTGTACCTACTGCGTAAAATCATTGCTTTTCTCAGACCAATTACAGAAGGAACTGTATCTCAAACAAAATTGTCTGTCATTTTCTGAGGAAAACGAGCTTTAGGTTTGGTCTATATCATAAAATAAACTTGAAGTTTTTGTCCGTTTTTTACACCATTCAACTACACAAAAAGGTTTTTTACGGTGCTCTATAACCGACGAACACGATTACAACCATTTAAAATCGATTCTATAGAGACAGCTTTTATAATCGCATTAGATCGTTGATCATATACTTTGACAGAAAAGTAACATCTAGCGAGGCAGGTCCTATACAATAGTTAGTCTGAGATGCTTTTACGCAGTAGATACCTACAGTAAGCCAGCTAGGCCGGCTGAATTAGGTACAAGATATTTTGTCAGAAAGGGAGTTTATAATGGGTTTAGCCCTGCGTGTTACACTATACTTTTCACTACGATTGCGTGAAAATAATATATTCTGCGCGATGCATGTCAATTAAGGCCCTATATGTTACTCGTACACACATAAGATTCTATTTACGAATAAAACCTCCTTCGTTTTCTAATAGGCTAGTACTCATAACAGACAAAAATTAAAAAAAAAAAACTTACTTTAGCCCCTAGAAGCTGAAATGCTTGTTTAGCCCCGCTGTGGAGTGGTAATATGACAGTGTTTTTGAGTACAGAGTGGTGAAAATCTACTATTAATTATTATACTACAGCCTTTCTTGTTGAGTACTGTTTACCAACAAAGAAATTAGAAATGAAGGTAGAAAACGCATGTCATTTCATAACTTATTTATTTTAAATTGTGTTTGGTTTGTTCATAAAATGTTATATGAAATATACTAATTGTTCTAAGCTTATTAATCAAATTTATTTTCATTAATTTAAGAACAAGTTAATTATAATTATTATTAGGTGTGAAATGACTAGTGATTTATACCCACATTTTTAATTTGTTGGTAAACAGTACTCATCAAGATAGCCTGTATAGTTATTATGCAGGTTCATAGACAGTAACAGTGATGTTCTGGTTCCGTAGGTAACGTGAACCCGGTGACCATCCCCAAGCAATGGATCACCATGTCGCAGGGCTGTCGCGGCGCCGTACGCAAGCAGGTACAGATGGAGGTGGCCGCCTCCGTACAGTACCTCGCCATGGCCGCGCACTTCTCCAAGGACTCTGTGAGTAATCTGAAACTGTTTCCGCAAAACATCAATATCAATACTATCCACAAGTGAAAACAAATTCTCTATATCTAATATATAAAATTCTCGTGTCGCGGTGTTCGAACTTGAACTCCTCCGAAACGGCTCCACCGATTTTGATGAAATTTTTTGTGCATATTCAGTAGGTCTGAGAATCGGCCAACATCTATTTTTCAAACCCCTAAATCCTAGGATAGGGTAGTGGTAGGGTAGGGGTATGGTATAGGGATAGGGTAGGGGTAGGGTAGCGGTAGGGTAGTGGTAGGGTAGGTTTATGGTATAGGGATAGGGTAGGGGTAGGGTAGTGGTAGGGTAGTTGTAGGGTAGGGTAGGGTAGGGGTAGAGTAGAGGTAGGGTAGGGTAGGGTAGGGGTAGGGGTAGGAGTATGGTAGTGTAAGGTAGGGATAGGGAAGAAGTGCAAATAAATAAATTAATAAGTCAAAGCGAAGCTTGAACGAGTCCGCTAGTCTATAATATAAAAATGAATCGCAAAATACGTTGGTAAGCGCATAACTCAACAACGCCTGGACCAATTTGGTCAATTCTTTTTTTAAAATGTTCGTTGAAGTTCTAAGATGGTTTTTACGGCGAGAAAAATTCGAATAATTGCCGGAAAAACCATAAAAATAGCCCTTTTCTTTTTCCAATACAAAGGTTTTCTAAATAAACCGTAGTCAATTTGAGCTTTATTGTTATTGTATAAAGTTCATATTAATAATAATTAGAAAACGGGGTAGGGGTACGGTAGTGGTAGGGTAGGGGTAGGGTTGGGGTAGGGTAGGGTAGGAGTAGGGTAGAGGTAGGGTAGCGGTAGTTGAAAGTTTACATCGAGTTTCACGCGGACGAAGTCGCGGGCGTCCGCTAGTTATCCATATTATTTACGTACACAGAACAAAACAACAAATAAATATGTACGTAAGCAAACTGTTGAAATATTTCACAAATTCACAAGTGGCACAAATGAAAGAAAGAAAGAAAAGAAAGAAAAGATCTTTATTTTTAAGTAATGCCACATATCACATAAAATCGAAATCTAAATGATAGAATACTTACCTCAAATTGTTTTAAAACACTCGACAGACTATTCTTAAGTAAAGAAAATCGTGACTATTACTTAACTAAGAATTCTTAATTATTGCATTGCTTACTTCTGCCGTTTGCTTGACTATAGAATGAAAATCGTCGCTTAAGCAATGGGGATGATGACTAGGTTTGAATATATTGATTTTTATGATACATTCGGGTAAATAAGGTCAATGTTAATTAATTTATACATAAAAAGCAAAGATTGTCTGGATATTTGCAAAATAAATAAGATTATAAAATTTCAAAATCTATTCAAAATATTTTATCGTAATTAGATGAAATTTCATACAGTTTTAGCTTCCTTACATTAAATGTGACATTTTTCAATACATGAACTATAAACATAAACGCACAAATAACAAAGATATTAGTAATTTTGTTTGAACGGTCATACAAATCTAACGATCACTACACTACCTACGACGTCATTAGTTCGTGCCATTTTGTATGGAGCGTTTTTCAGGGATCTGCGGCAGCGCCGCAAATCTGACCCTTCAAATCCCAGCAGGGCTAGCACGGGCAAGGGAGAAATTTATCCACGGGGAGAGGATAAAACGTTTATCCCCCACACTCGTTTTATCCACTCACCGCGCATGGGCACGTCGGTGGATATAATATCCCCGGTGGATAAACGGAGGGAAAGACTTGTCAACCCATTTGTATATATCTTATAAATTGGCATTAGGTATATTAATAGTCCGAAATAAACGTAAATTTGATTATATTTGGTTTTTTGTGCATATTATTTATCTGTTTTCTGTTGGCATTGTTTTGTTTGGTGATTGTTTTTTGCGGTGGTTTGTAGTAGGTATCTATAGTATCTATCATACTAGCGGACCCGGTCAAGCTTCGTTTTGACATAAGTGCACTTGTTCTCTATTCCTACTCTACCCTTCTTTACCTCTACCCCTACCCTACCCCTGCCCTCCCCCCCCTCCCCCCCCCCTCCCCCCACCCCTACACCAACCCTACCCACCCCCCCACCCCTACACCACCCCCCCACCCCTACCCCACCCCTACCCCACCCCTACCCTACCCCAACCCTACCCCGCCCCTAACCCCCCTCCCCCCTCCCCCCCTCCCCAACCCCTACACCAAACCTCCCCCCACCCCCCACCCCACCCTACTCCACCCCTACCCCACCCCCACCCCTACCCCACCCCTACCTTACCCCTACCCTACCCCATATTGCGAAGCAATTGTTAAAGACCAAAACATGCGAGACATAATTGTTTTTTTAAGTAAAGTTTTATCCCCACATCAACTTCACAGGGATAAATTTATCGCGTTTAAATGTCAAAAGTCCCAAAGTATATCATTTTATCCACTCCATATGCCATAGTCGAGGAAAAGATCTCCACGCGTAATGTCAATCGGGGATTAATTTGTCTTTCCCTTGTGGCCATGCTATGACGGGTGGATTTATATCCTTAGTCAGTGGATATAATGGGTGGATAAAAATTTTATCCCTTGCCCATGCTAGCCCGGCTGTAGCTCCGAAAGTAATGATCGCAGATACCCTGTTCCTTATACAAAATTGCTTTACTATTAGCATACTCTTAATTTATATACAATTTAAAAAACTGTCATCATCCCTATTACTTTTGCTTAAGTAAAGACTTTTACTTGTCTATAGATACGGCGGTGAGTATCTTTCTGGAGTTTAATCCTTAAGAATCGATATTTCATATATAGCCCCCGCAGTGGCGTGCACAGGATTGTTAACTAGGGCATGCAAGGTACAAAATGGAAAATTCCTATCGCAATACAAATTCGTGACGAGTTCTGGGTAGGCTGGGCATTTTTGCATCTATGGTGTGCACGCCACTGAGCCCCCGGTATAGATAGATAGATATTCTTTATTTGCACACCACAAAGACAAATACAAGTGAAATAAAAATACATTAAGAAGAGATCAGCATACAAAAGGCGGCCTTATCGCTAAGTAGCGATTTCTTCCAGGCAACCTTCGGTTTAGGAAAACTTATGTATGAAAAAATATGGGCAGTAAAATTCGATGAACGAATGACAGCGTTACGTTTTTGTGCGCAACCTAATCTGCGCACCTTTCACCATGCGCTGTTGCACGCGCACGCAACGGCCTGCTGCACCTAATATGCGCACCTTTCACTTTTTATGTGTGTATTGAGACGCTTGGCGGTACGTCTTTGTCGGTATGGTGGTAACTAGCCACGGCCGACGCCTCCCACCAGCAATATGTTTTTGGCCTACAACCGCTCTACACTTTGATTGACCAGAATTCATCAACAACTACCCACATTCGGCTCACTGTTGAGCACGAGTCTTTCAGATTATTCTGAGAAGAGACTCGCTCAACAGTGAGCTCAACTCGAACTGGATTCTCTATTATTAAATATTTCCAGGTGAACCGTCCCGGCTTCGCGAAGCTGTTCTTCGAGGCAAGTTCCGAGGAGCGCGAGCACGCGCTGAAGCTCATCGAGTACTTGCTCATGAGGGGAGAGCTCACCACCAACGTCACCTCCTTGATCACCATCAGGGTAAGACCATAGACATAGATAATGGTCCACAGCGGTGAAGAGTCCACACAGGCCGATTCCTGCCGGGTTACCTTTTAAAAATCATTATTAATTACTTTAATGTATATTTAAAAGGTAACCTGGCAGGATCCATACATATGGATGTAAGAGAAACCGAAGTGTGTATCAAGCGGCATGAATTTCTTTTTGTTTACCTTGGGCGGCGGCTTACCTTTGTCAAAATTCCATCCTTCACCACTGATATATATACATAGCTAAACCTTGTTAGTGCTGAATTTATTGTTAGACTAAAATATATAACTTTGATAAATATGTATACATACCAGCGGTGATTGTTCTTAACAACCCGATTCCTATCGGGTTACCTTTACCAGTAATCATTTTACAAAAATATGACTCAACACAGGAACAATTTATAGTAAAAAAATCCTTTTTAACCGACTTCAAAAAAGGAAGGAGGTTCTCAATTTGAGTCTATGTTTTTTTTGTGGGTATGTTACCGCAATGCTCGAAGACAGATGGACCGATTAAAAAAAAAGGTATACAGCTGACCGCAAGCACCGCCTTCAAACTGATCAACAGTTAGAACATAATATTATATATAACATAGTATGATTTTATTTTTTGCTTTTTAGTTTAGTTTTATGTTTTTCAAGTCGGTTGACTTTTATTTATTACATTTTTTTAACTCTTTAGGGATAGAATTTTGAAAATTCTTCAATGTTATTATTTTTAGTATTTTTCTGCTAGTACACATACCAATTTATACAAATGTAACACGAAAAATGAGGGACTTTCCATACCAACTTTCAACCCCTATTTCACCCCCTTCTGATTTTATTTCTATTGTTTGTATTATGGTCTCAAATCGTACCAAGTTTCAGTTCAATTCATTCAGTAGTTTCAGTGTGATGTGCCGGTCAACAAAAACACGGACAGACAGACAAAAAATAAAAAAAATATAATGACCTCCATTAAAATTTTCCAAAATATTTTTAATATACAGAATTTGAACTGTTATAGTTTTAATAAGTATACAGTGAAGACATGGCAGTACTGTGTAATACCTTTGCCTTTTCCCTAAAGAAAAAAAAAGCTAAAAAAAATAATTTTGACTTTTAATTTAATATATCCGTGCAAAGAGGTTTTTTTTCTCTGTACTAATTTCTACTTCATAAAATTACGATCTACCCTACGTAAGTGACTAATTAGTAATTTAACTTTAACCTAAACCTATAATATATTATTATTATACTAAGATAATGTCCAATAACTTAATCTTAGTCTTTTACTAATTATTTTAGGTCACTTTGTTCACATTATCTTCCATGTAGCACTTAACACTACACTATCACTAGTCACTAAACACTAACTCAAATGGTTTGGTCCGTTTAAGTCTTCTCACTGTATTCGCAACGTCGAGTAACTGGATTGCCTCGATGTTTGAAGTCTTTGTTCATGAGCAAGAGACATTTTTTGAAATATTTTGTCGACGTTTTCAACAACAAAAAGAGGTTTAACATCTGTTTGTATACAGGCCCCGGAGCACAAGTACTGGTCGTCTGGCCAGGCCGCGCTGGAGGAGGCGCTCAAGATGGAGACGGAGGTCACGAAGGCCATCAGGAATGTGATCGTCAAGTGCGAACAGGACCGGGAGGACAACGACAACAATGACTATCATGTAAGAATTACTGTAAAAATATGCGAATTTCAGGCCGTTCGAGGCAGTCTACTTATGAAACGAATCGAAGTTCAGTACGACGTATATAATATAACGTTTCGAAACATAGTGCGTTGAGCTGCTCAATACAAGAGTTTTAGGTATCAGCAGTAACGTACGGCGCGGCGGCTGGACAGTAACGTCAGATACCAGCGATTAGGTGAATTACAAGTGAACTTGGCTACGTTTCTGGATAACGATTTGTCTACATTTATTACTCGTATATCAAGGAATGGATTAAAGTCTCGTAAGAGTTATCAGGGGTGTCTCATTCCAATTCTCATTAATTTGACGGCCGCCGTGGTGCAGTGGTGGACTTACAAGTCGGAGGTCCTGGGTTCGATCCTTGGCTGGATCGATTGAGGTTTTCTTAATTGAGCCAGGTCTGGCTGGTGGGAAGTTTCGGCTGTGGCTAGTTACCACCCTACGGGCAAAGACGTACCGCCAAGCGATTTAGCGTTCCGGTACGATGTCGTGTAGAATCCGAAAGGGGTGTGGATTTTCATCCTCCTCCTAACAAGTTAGACCGCTTCCATCTTAGACTGCATCATCACTTACCATCAGGTGAGATTGTAGTCAAGGGCTAACAAAGGGTATACCTGGGTTCACGAGGCCGAAGTTGTATTGGCCGGTGGACATTCGCCTTTACATCTTTTTAATATATGTTTTTTTATATAGCTTGTCGACTACCTCACTGGAGAATTCCTGGAAGAGCAATACAAGGGACAACGCGACATCGCGGGCAAGGCCTCCACACTCAAGAAGATGATGGACCGCCACTCCGCTCTCGGAGAGTTCATCTTCGACAAGAAACTCCTTGGCATGGACATCTAAGAAGGACCAGAGTCCACGCCCTTTTATTGTAGTTAAAAAAAAAATATACGTCACTTTTGTTATTATCGTTTTAAAAATAAAACATTCTTTTTTCAAATTAATTTTCTTTAGTTATCATAACCATAGAGATGTTAAGCAAAGATAGTGCACTTAAAAATCGAGTAAATCAATAGGAAATACAATCGCCGAACTTTGTCTGTCCTGTTGAAAAAATTAAATCAAGCAATCAATAAATCATTAGGCTGTATAATCAACGATCTTTGTCTGTTTGTAGGAAAAAAAAAATACAATATAACTCTCTTAATCTCATCTTTATCGTAAATAAAAAACTGTTAGAAATCTTTCTTTTTCAAACTTAAATTTGTAAAAATAACTAAGTTCTTGTGATAGAAATAAAGTTTTTATTTGAAAATATGTTTTAACAGTACAAATATTTTTCGTATATTTCATTTTTTTATTACCATAATTACAAAAGTCAATAGTAATTTAGGCCTTGTCTAGGTGTATGTAAAATTGTAGAATAGCTGTAAGTATATTTAAATTACAATTATTAATATTTTTTATGCTGAAAACGAGGAATAACTATCCTCCGAACAATATGTTAGATTTTTTTTTGTTTTGATTACAAATATTTTATGTCTAATAAATGCCCGCCATGTTTTGTTTAGTTTTGCCAATAGTGGTACACGTTTTTGGAAATAAAATCATACCTGCGTCACGATTTGCATTATTATTTCAGAAAAATTACCTATATTTTATAGAAATAGCAATTATAAAAAAATACCTAAACCGATTTCGAAACTATAACTTTACTCAGTTTAATCTTATCTAAAAAAGGGAGAAAGATAAGTTAATTAATAACAAATTAAACAATCTAAAATGATTTTATTACTATTTATAACTAATTCAGAGTGGTTAGATAATAGATTTAGGTTTCAATTTTAAATGCACAGATTAATCAATTATAGGCAGATGGAGCGCACGGAATACGACTGTGTCGTACCCGTCACAAATACAAAAAGGATAAGGAATAAATTCTCGAGTCAATTAGACACGAAGCGTCGCATCAGTAATTTTTAATATTATTCAAGAAAAATGGCGTCTTATGTTTTTAGATATTTTATAAACTGTTCACAAAAACTTAAGGAATAAGATAAGAGTATTTTTTTATTGGTTATTATTGATTATTAAATTAATTTACGTAATTGTTGTTAGTGTTAAATTTTGAAATAAGTTAATTATGAAAAAAGTTTGTTTATCGGATGTCAAGGAGACACGTGACTTGTTTTTTTTTGTGGGTTACACCAGCTTCAGCACGCTGCTTATAAAGACTCTGGTTAATCTGTGTTTAAAGTTTAGGTTTTAAAAACAGCTAATGATTCAAGTTGATTTTGAAATGAAAATACTAAAGACATTACATACCTATTTTATTTCCTTATTTTACCTTACAATGTTGTCCTATTCCTAAATTCGTCATTAATCTAACCATTCTAGCCTAATCACAATAATGATTAAAACAATAGCTCACCAATTCAAACCTCTGTGCTGACGTTCGTAACAGAAACTGCGTTAAGTAACATGTATTTGATTTAAACAACAGCCAAACTTCCACCAAAAATAAATCAGGCGTCCGAGATACTAAAAATCCCTCAAGACCACACACGGCTCCTTTTTATAGATTTTTGAATATTTATAACAAAAGATGAATGACATTCTCGACTTCAATTGTTATTTAGAACTAGTGGACGCCCGCGACTTCGTCCGCGTGACACTCGATGTAAACTTTCAACTACCACTACCCAACGCTACCCCTACCCTACCCCTACCTTTTACTGAATTTTCTTTGCTATAAACCTCACGGAGCCCGAGACCTTTCCAACGAATGCAAAACCGTGGAAGTCGGTTGGTGCGTTCTAGAGTTATAGCATCAGGAAGGAAAACCCGACTTATTTTTATATTTATTTTTAAAATAGGTTCAATAGATACTTTCCAAAATCCATGACAATTCAAATCGAAACCCAAACTTCCTAGTTGGGACACTCTTATGCCAATAGATGGCGTGATTGTTAGAATCCGAGCCGTTGCGTAGTAAAATCATGTCAATAGATGGCGCAACATACTATTCGTATCCGAACCTAACATTAAAAGCCTCTATAGCTCAGCGGTAATGGGGCTGGACTGGTGGTGGTGGTTCGATTGTCGTACCCACTCCTGTCAGATTATTTTTGACTACTTGGAGGGCAATGGGAATCCATCCATACTAATAGTAAAAATGTGAAAGTGTGTGTGTGTCTATCTGTTTGTTTATCCGTCTTTCACGGCAAAACGGAGCAATGAATTGAAGTGATTTTTAAGTGGAGATAGCTGAAAGGATGGAGAGTGACATAGGCTACTTTTTGTCTCTTTCTTATGCCCCACTTCCCTAAATTGGGGGATGGAAGTTTGTATGGAGTATGGGTAGAGGTAGAGGTAGGATAGGGTAGGAGTAAAGATAGGGAAGAAGTACACATAAGTCTGAGCGAAGCTTTATCGGGTCCGCTAGTATTGGTCATATTTAAGAGAAGGCAAATATTGTATTTTAAAATAAAAAAAACACCAAAGTTTTCGGAGTCATATAATTATATCTTAGTTTGACTAATTAAAGTATAGACTAAAATCGTCCAGTTAACAAACTTTTCTACTTCATAAAGCAGGCTTTGTTGTCTTTTGCAGAAACTTATTCCACTACCGCCAAAGAGACCTAAAATTCGCTTCTGTGCTTTCAAGGTCAGAAATTCGCTTCTGTGCTTTCAAGGTCAACAATTCGCTTCTGTGTTTTCAAGGTCAGAAATTCGCTTCTATTAGTTTTAAAAGAGTATTCTTTCTGTGAGTTTTAAAAGAGTCAAGGTTTATTCCAGAGGTTCCAAAACTTTTTTTATCATTGACCACTTTATAAACTTGCTGGTTACGGTGGACCCAATGTACATTTTCGTGAACCCCCGCATGCAAATCGTGATTTTTGTGTCATGCCATTGCGGACCTCCGTTGAGTCTCCCGTAGACCCCTGGGCTATCTGGACCACTTTAACAATCAATGGTTTATTGGTCACTTTCAAAACTTCAAAACTGGTCACTTTTAAAACTTGCTAGTTACAGTACATTTCTGTGGAACCCCGCATGCAAATCGTGAACCATGTCTCGCCAACGTGGTCCTCCGTAGAGACTCCTGTAGACCCTTGGAGATCAATTTGGACCACTTTTGCAATCAATGGTTTATTCAAAACGCAACATAATTTATGGAAATGCGTCACTCCAATTGTCTATGGCAGAGCGTATTCCGCGTGGTGCGTCTTAATATGCCCTTTCAAACTGCACTTTTGCACGAACGTCTGACCGCACACCGCGCACGCAAACCTCCTGTCATTGTTGTGTATCCGCATATGTTCCTTCAACGTTTTCTTCCTCGCATACGACTTCTTGCACACTGAACACTCGAAAATCCTCTCCCCGTTGTGTTTCACCATGTGAACCCTCAACTCAACGTTTGTGAAACACTTGTACGCACATAACTGACACTGAAAATCCCTTTCTTCCAAATGGTCTCTCTTCATATGCCTCGATAGAGTGTATCGTCTTTCAAACGCCTTGTCACACACATTGCATTTGTATCTCAGAGGTGCTACACCGTGGACTTCGACCAAATGCTTCTGTCGTCTGAAATATTCGGTAAAACGTTCTGGACATTTTGGACATTTGAACCTTTTCACCATCTTGTGGACCGTGTCGACGTGGTTTTTGTGTTTTTGCTGGGTTGTGTACACTTTCTTGCATATTTCGCATGGGAAACTGCCGCCTACGTGCATGCTTTTTACGTGAACTTTAAGTCTGTATTTGGTGACGAAGCCGGTGCCGCATTGGCTGCAAACGCAGTTCCTGTAGTGAACGTTCATGTGCCTTTCTATTGAGCCAAAAGTCTCGAAGTTAAAACCACAGACTTGGCACTCGTAGACATTGTTCGTCGATAATTTGAACGGTATCACCCTATCTGGGTATTCTGTGTGGAATTTCTTGTTGTGCACTTTGGTTAGATGGGATTTCAGTTCGTTTATATTCTGGATGGGTTCAAAACATAATGTACACGCCAAATTTGTGATATCCACGTAAACTATGAGGCATTCAGCTCCGTATGTTCCGAGAACTTTCTTGATTTCCGACTTCTGATGGTTGGTTTGCTGGTGCTCTTTCAGTTTGTCCAAATTTTCGAAAATATTCCTGCAATAGAAGCAGGGGAACCCTGACTTGTTTCTGCTCTTGAAGGGGGTCACATTGGAGTTTTCTAGAATGACTGAGGCGTTCTGTATGTGGGCTAACTTCTCGGTGATGTAGACCTTCACGCCGGCGCTTCTCTCTTGCTCTTCTTGCAGTAATGCTTCTATGGTTTTCGGTAATACTATTTTACCTGAAACCAGAGAATACATTTCGTTTGACGCATATTGATTGTTAATATTGTTCTGTACTAGAATAATTATAACTTAACAATGCAATAAAATCAAAGCACCAATCTGGAGGAAGAATTTTTAACCATTTAAAAAAAAAAAAACTAACGTCGGTTGTCAATTCCACGCGTTTTTTTTAATGTTTGTTACCTCCATAACTTCGTCATTTATTAACCCATTTTAAAAATTCTTTTTTGTTTTGAAAGAGTGATTGGACCCCATTTCATTTTCAAGTCAGTTTAGTAATTTTGTGTTAAAAATCAAAATAACTGAACTACGTGTTCCAAGTCGTTTTCATTTTTATGTTAAAATGTTTGAATAAACATGATCTTTCTAATTGGATTAATTTGCTGTAGATACTAAGCAAAACCTATAGTGAGTTTTGCTATTGGTCGATCAAAACTTCGCAGCAGTGCAAGATGTTGTGCGAGCCGCGTTCCAATAGCACAAAGCATTTAATTTACGTACTTTTCACGTACGATTTTTGTGTTTTATTTAATAAGTGTGTTGACATTTTTGGAGTTCAACAGTTAATCAGCGACCTACACCAGCCAAAGTGAGAACAAGTCAGACCCGTCCTCCAACACTGTAGACTAAAGAGTTAAGTGCCTATAACACCATCCCATACAATACACAAGTTGGTCCTTCGAGCCGGATAAAATCCTTGACTACAGCCTTTCTTGACGAGTACTGTTTACCAACAAACAAATTTAAAATGAGGGTATAAATCACTAGTCATTTCAGACCTAATAATTATTATAAATAACTTGTTCTTAAATCAATGAAAATAAATTCGATTTAAAAGCTTAGAATAATTAGATATGATAAATGGTAATTTTATATAACATATTTTAAACAAACCAAACATAATTTAAAATAAATAAGTTATGAAATGATTTTCTACCTTCATTTCTAATTTATTTGTTGTTAAACAGTATTCATCGAGAAAGGCTGTAGTATAGTCGAAGGATTTTATCCGGCTCGAAGGACCAATTTGTGTACCGTAAGGGATGTTGATATAAGCACTTAACTCTTCAGTCTACAGTCTGTTGGAGGTCGGGTTCGACTTGTTCACACTATAGTATAGATTTTTTGTAGGACTGTAAGTACTTTGACTTTGTTGCATTGTTAAGATATAATTAGTCCAACACAGAACAGGAGATGACGGAAATTTTTGTGATTATTATTTACGCCTTCGCCCTCTTTGTCTGCAAGAATATTATTGTAAGCATCTAAAACGTACCTCTCAACATGTCCAAGTGCGCGGCGAAGCCCCGGCACGGCGAGGAGTACAGGCTCATCCTGGTGGGCAGGTGGTACTCGCTGGCGGAGAAGCGCGCCAGCAGCGCCGCCTCGCGACCGCACGCCTGCAGCTCCTCGTCAGTCGCTTGTACGTCTGAAAGTTCGCATTCTCGCTATACTGGTACAGAGAACCCTATTACTAGAAACATAAGGTTCATAATCACTTGCCTATATCGAGTTATTTACAAAATTTTGTTATTTTGTTTTCGTCGAATTTCATGGAATAAACAATACGCGTGCAGAAGTTCACAGAATGGTCTAGAATCATTTTCATATGTACAAATACGCAACAGGTATAAATATGAAAAAATATCTACGTAAATTTTTTGCCGCCGAAACACAACGACGTCATTCATAGAGATAACAGCGTCATTGGTGTTTGCAGTGATGTGAAATACAAACCAATGCCTTGTAGCGAATGACGTCATAGTTTATCATTGGCTTTTGCGGTGACGTGATAAAAATACAATTCTGTTTTATAAAAATATTACAATTACGAGATTATTTTCACAAATAAAAATGTTTCTAGGCATCTAAACTGTCATATATGCAAAAAATCTTCTTAGTTTTGTACAGCAGGCGAGTTGCCTATTGCCTATGTTTGTAAGTATTATATTGATAGTCGGATTAAGGAGTGGAATAAAGTCACCAGGTGTTTCATACCAAGTCTTTGAACTCTAGTTCGTAACAATACTATAGATGAGTGGTCATTTATGGGAAGAATACAATCTAAAAAAAACACAAACACAAGGCTCTGCACAATCAAATGAAGGTAGACACGGCATGCACATTTCCGTAATATTAAAATAAATTGACGATTACATTACATTAAATCAGTTTACATAAGAAAAAAAAATACATTTTACAGTAACAAGAAAAGGAAACATTTTCCAACTACTATTTGAATATACTATATAATACAAAAAATAAAATGGAATTGGTAAAAACAAAAAGAAAAATTAGTTTAGCAAATCTAGCAAAACTAACCTGCGATATGTCCTTGGTGAGTCTTTGTGGATATCTATAGACCGACTAAGTGCGTTATAAGATAAAGATAAGATAAATATACTTTATTTGCACACCACAAAGACAAAAACAAGTGAAATAAAAAACAAATTAAGAAGAGATCAGCATACAAAAGGCGGCCTTATCGCTAAGTAGCGATTTCTTCCAGGCAACCTTCGGTTTAGGAAAACTTAAGGACATCAGCAGGTGGCGTAAAACAAAAATAACCATAGTATTAGTAATACACATACATACAAATAATTTACATCCTAATACATAAACAATATTACACAAATACCTACAATAATGAATAAAATACATATCAAAATATACTAATAAATACATTATATTGAAAAGAAATAATATATACAGATCGTCTTTACTGCACCAGATAATGAGTCTTTACGGCATTTTTAAAAATGACCAGTGTCTTTGATTGCCGTATGTTTAAAGGGAGAGCATTCCATAACTTAACGGCTTGCACAACGAAAGAATGTTTATAAAATTTCGTCTTATGCACGGGTAAACATAGAGTTAGTAATCGACACTGTCTCAGTTCAGGCTGCACTCCCTGAAACGTAAATTTCTCCTTCAGATACACAGGAGATTTTGGATTAAACAACACACAGTACAAAAGTGAAAGTACATGCAGATCCCGGCGACGACGAATAGGGAGCCACTTGAGCTTCTGACGGAATTCAGAAATATGGTCATATTTGCGTAGGCTAAATATGAACCGAATAGCAAGATTTTGAAGTCGCTCAAGTTTATTGAGTGGGTCCTCAGTTATATTTAGATAGCTCGCGTCCGCATAATCTAAAACCGAAAGAAGAAGAGAATGTGCTAACATAACTTTAGTAGGAATTGGTAAAAATGATCTTAAACGTCTCAGTGAGCCAAAAGTAGCAAACATCTTTTTACTCAACTCTTTGACATGCACGCACCATTATATTATTTTTATTAATTATTATATAATTTACATAGCCTGGGCATAGTAGAATAGGCGCCAAAAACAGTTCTAGTGCGTTGCGGTACAAGTAAAGTAATAGCTTTGCGAGGGTATCTACTAGGTGCTCTAAAGTTAATTTTGCTTAGAAGATTTGGTGCGTCTATCTGGTTTCTCAGTAATTTGTATAAGAATGTGAGATCTAATAAGTCCCTTCTTTTATCGAGCGTCAAAAATCTAAAGTGCCTTAAACGGTCACAATATGAGACGACTGTTTTGTGAATATTTGTAAATTAGGAGTTATGCCTGTAGTTTTGGCAACCACATACCTAGAATATAAGCCAAACTTTGCAATAAGAGTACCAATGTATGCTGCGGGGGGATCCACCTTGACCTCTAGTTGTGGAAACCCCACCATGTGACAAGCACTCACCGATATCATCAGCTTCCTCGTAAGAGGTGTAGTCACAGTCGATGGCGCTCTCGCTGTCGCCCGGCTCTAGCTTGACTGCGGGGGGCTCCACCTTAATCTCCAGCCCATGAAGGTCACCCACTGTGGACAATATTATTATTTATTAATAATTATTAACTTATAAGGTATTTAAGAGACACATTTCCATATTTTTTTTAAATATTTATCAAGATAAAATCAAACTGAATGTTCAAGGTATCAGTTTTGACAGATTTTTGAATCATCACTTAATTGTAATCACTCATTTTCATCCAATTATTTATGTGTTTTGTTCTGTCTGTTACAGAGATTAGTACTCAGTGATTAGTACGAAGTGGATCAGCCCTGAGTCCACTCTGCACTACGAATTCTCATGCTACGATGAGCTCAGCTTTATACATATAGGTATAGATCTAAGGTAGTCTGCACCAGCAGCTATGGTAGAATGTGAGTAACTAGCACAGTACCATTGATGAAGACGGTGTCCTTCTCGTTGAGCGTGGCCAGCAGCTGCTGCTCCGTGCTCACCACCATGCTGCGGAAGCTGCTCGCCTCGCGCAGGCGCAGCACGCACGACGAGCAGATCAGCGTGCTGAGTACATTGTTCGTGGACAGCTGGAAAAATAATTTATTTATTACTAGCCAACCCCCCACAGAAGCACCTTTAGCAACTTTACAACTATGTGCTGATTATCTGGGATTGCTATTAATGAGACACACGAGGACAGGCCATATGCTAAGGGACACAGTGGGGAAGTGGAGCAGACTGTTGATGGAATGGTACCGTAGAGATGGCAGAAGGAATGGGGGCAAATGGTTCCTTAGATGGGAGGATGACTTAAAAGTCACAGCAGGACCAAACTGGAGAAGGGTCGCATTAGATAGAGATCAGTGGTAGTCGCTGGAGGCCTATGTTAAGAAACATTCTTTAAAAAAAAAATTAACACAAAATGTAATGTATATAAAAATTGTAATTTCTTAACACAGAATAAAGGGCTTATTATTATTATGTGCAGAAAGATATATATTGTTAAATATTACAAACAAAAGAATAGTGTGAGCCACAGGAAGGGAAATTTGTCCAGGTCTGGCTGGTGGGAGGCTTCGGCCGTGGCTAGTTACCACCCTACCGGCAAAGACGTACCGCCAAGCGATTTAGCGTTCCGGTACGATGCCGTGTAGAAACCGAAAGGGGTGTGGATTTTCATCCTCCTCCTAACAAGTTAGCCCGCTTCCATCTTAGACTGCATCATCACTTACCATCAGGTGAGATTGTAGTCAAAGGCTAACTTGTAAATAATAATAATAAAAAAAAAAAAAAAAAGTGTCTGTTATATGTGTGCTTTCCGCTATGCTATAGTTACAATATTAATGTATGTCAGCATAAACAAACCCCTACACACCTGCATAGTTCCCATTACTGTGAGAATACCCTCTACATCACAAAGGTTACCTCATAATATAAAATTGAACCAGTTTTGGAGTATGAAGAAAATTATGAAAAACAATGTAATAAATATGAGAACTAGAGTAAGACTGTTTGACTCATGTATCCTACCATCCTAACATATGGTCTTTAGCTAAACTACAACGTAAAAATCTTGAAATATGCCAAAACTCTATAACAGAAGGATGATGAGGAAGGGGACAAAAATTTCAGCTAAAGTAAAACTATCCAAAATAAAAAAAACACATAACTTGTACATATAACGCATATCCTAGTCATAAACCTTGTGCACACCACTGCCTAGGAGGTGAATTTTGGAAAATAATTTGAGCTGTTTGTTGATGGATCAGTCATTACGGGTTGCCTTGTATAGTAACAGATTATAGATTGCAAATCATCTACAATATTGTATTTGAGTATTACAAACATTATTAAAGATGATTAGAAGTCTTATTTATGTGTACATACATATAAATTAAAACATTCCATGAAAATGTCGATGTAAACTTCCCGTGTTCCATTCACATAGTATTCTTTCATTATATCCTTATGGTAGCCGTTGGATAAGCAAAATCTGCATTGTCCATATGTCGCACCCTTTTTCTTTTCCATTTTCCAGCAATGGTTATTGGATAAACTTAATAATTTAAAATTCTAAGATAACTTTCATGCAAAATGCAAATTGCAAAACAAAACAAAGGCCACAGACCACAGACCACAAACGTCAAATTAAGCCACAGACACAGAACACCATTCACAGATTAATAGACAAGAAAAAAAAACTCAAGTGACATTTTAATTTTTCTTTACTTTGTTTTACGGCTCTAGAAACTAGGCTTTTAAAGGCTTTCCAGTCATAGGTCATAGAGTTTGACTAATGAAATTAGACTGAAATCGCCCGGCAAATTTAAAAAATCATCTAAACAAATTAAAATATCATAATTTGTTAACATTTTTTGTTTGTGAATGTATTACTACCTACACAACTCAGTTTTTCCAATATTTGCACTTGTATCTTTGAGAATTTACTCTATTTTTTTTTAATTTAGCGGGCGATTTCAGTCTCTACTTTCATTAACCAGATTTTTTCATTAACTTTTTTAGGGTTTTGTTTGGTTTTCTTTATCCTATGTGATGTGCGCCGTACCATGTTAATGTCGATAATAATAATAATTTATTTATTTGCAATAAACCTTAGACTATTAAATGGTCTAAGGTTTATTGCAAATTGCAAAAAACGACTTCGTCCGGCCTTAGACCTCTTTAATCCAGCCCTATCGCAAAATCAGTTCATAGTACCTACTAATCGTTCGTTATCATATGACCCATATTCGGCTCACTGCTGAGCTCGAGTCTCCTCTCAGAATGAGAGGGGTTAGACCAATAGTCCACCATGCTGGCCCAATGTGGATTGGCAGACTTCACACACACAGGGAATTAAGAAAATTCTCTGGCATGCAGGTTTCCTTACGATGTTATCCTTCACCGTTTGAAACACGTGATATGTAATTTCTTAAAATGCACACTAAAAGTGAAAAGTTGGAGGTTCATGCCCCAGACAGGATTCGAACCTACTCCGAAATCGGAGGCAGGGGTCACATCCACTGGGCTATCAGGGCTAACTTATAGAGAATAAAAAAAAAAAAACAACATTACAAGATTATTTATTATCCAACAAATCAACATAGGCACACTGTATCAAGTCTTTGTTCTCTACACCAAGTTTGTTCTGGAGATCTCGTGCTATTTCTTGTCCTTCTTCTAAGCTCTGCTCAGGTCGGAGCACTACTTCCAACTCCATGAAGTTACCGAGGTCTTGCACTTTGTCTATGTGTATGCGAGTTTGGCCGACCATGTACAGTCTTCTGCAAATATATTCAATAATATTTAATAGCAAAATCGTTGATCTCTTATAAAAACTATATCTATATACTTATAATGAATCTAAAGATATCAATTCTGTACATGTAATATAAATAATTAATAATTTTACATACATATATTAAGTACAACATCTGATACAATTTCACACACACACACGCACACACGCACGCACATAAACCAGCGTTTATTGCATGTTGCATGTTAAGTTAAGTTTAAATTTGTTATTAAGGAAGAGCGAGACCTTCTGATACAGGTTTTAACTTAAAAGAAGGTCTCAGCCACATCAGAGACTGTAAAATTATAAAATAATAAAATTTCATTTCATTTCAAATTTCATTTCAATTTCAATTTCAATTTCATTTCAATTTCAATTTCAATATATTTCCAAAATAACTACCAGGGGGTGATTAATGATAGATACTGGTGCCATTTTTAGCAATAGCAATTAGTAAAATTATGTTTGTTATAGAAACAAAAACTACTCAACGGATTTTAACGAAACTGGGTACTGGGTTTACTCCTGAGCAGGTAATAGTATACTTTCCATCAGGCTACAATCAATAGGAGTAGAGCAGTGAAGGGAGATTATTACCTCTCTTTCACAACTCTTCCACGTATGCCCATACACTTTTTAAGTATATCGTCCAACTCCTTTGACTTGTCTCGTTCGTTGACAGAAAACTCCAGAAGATCGTAATCACACAGCTTTGGACCTTGCTCATCATCACGATCATATCTGGAATGTAATATGTTTGGTTCATTTAACATTTCAGTTCCTAATTTCGGATCACTTTTCACAGTGATTTTGTAGGTACATAACATAAATTAAAGGAATACTTTTTGGGACAGCCTGTGGAACACTATAATTATGATATTTATTTAAATACCTGCTAATGATTGTTCTTTGTTATTCTTCTCTTTTTGTTCGTTAATTAATTTTTTTTTAAATATTGTATTATGTAATAAAAAACAGTGCACAGTAAAACCAACTGTGGTTTGTGTTGCACTATGGTTAGGCTCAATTTAAATATGTTTTTTGTAGAATGTAGAATAATAAATAAACAAAAAACTGGACAAGTGCAAGTTGAACTCGCGTTACGAAGGTTCCCAATGTTGTTAATTAATCATGTTTTTGAAAACTGACCTGAAATTGTTGATAATTACACCTATAATTTTCTTTTTATCTCAACTTATTCGTTTCGTTAAATATTTATCTAAACTATAAATTATTTTAATAGTACAGTAGTATAGTGTTTAACAAATTAACAAAACTTAACATTAGTTTTGATATTAGGTTTAATAATAATATGCAAGTTGTTAAGCACATTATTGAATGATAGTTAGTTAAATTTAAGGGTTTCAAAGTTTTCCAGAAATTTTCAAGTAGAAAGATAAATTAGAAATGAAGGTAGAAAATGCATGTTATTTCATGACTTATTTATTTTAAATTATGTATGTTTTGTAACCATATCTAATTTGATTAATCAAATTTATTTTCATTAATTTAAGAACAAGTTAATTATAATTATTATCAAATGTGAAATGACTAGTGATTTGTACCCTCATTTTTAATTTGTTTGTTGGCAAACAGTACTCATCAGGAAAGGCTGGAATATTTTATCTCCTAATAAGCAGGTGAAACCGTGTGGCGTCACGTAGTAATATGTAGTTTATAACTTTTTTTTTTATTCTTTTACAACTTAGCCCTTGACTACAATCTCATCTGATGGTAAGTGATGATGCAGTCTAAGATGGAAGCTGGCTAACTTGTTAGAAGGATGAAAATCCACACCCCTTTCGGTTTCTATACGGCATCGTACCGGAACGCTAAAATCGCTTGGCGGTACGTCTTTGCCGGTAGGGTGCTAACTAGCCACGGCCATAGCCTCCCACCAGCCAAACCTAGACCAATTAAGAAAACCTCAATCTGCCTAGCCGGGGATCGAACCCAGGACCTCCGTTTTAGAAATCCACCGCGCTTACCACTGCGCCACGGAGGCCGTCAAACCTTAACCTCGAACCTCGTACCTTACGAGGGTCGCAGATTCGTCAGCGTACACCCTCATCTTTAGTCTGCCGTTGTTCACTTTGTAAAACGTATCGTCCTGTGGAATTAACTTCGGACTTCCACCGCTTAACTCTTCGGCAATCTTGCATATTGCGTCAAAATCATTCACTCTGGCTTTTATTTCAACGTTGCGCATTTTAAAGTAATAAAATTAACTGTATTTTTATTATTAATCTTGCCGCTTTTTTAAATATGAAGATAAAAAATTAAATTGAACAAGTATTTTTTTCTGGGTTTACTTACGTCTTTCCAATAATACATTGTAATCTTTGTTTGTTTACGTCAAATTAAGAGTACATTGAATAAAGGGTTTACGTTATGGCGGTAAAATTTTTGTCTGACGTCTGCAAAATGCAAATATGTTTATGTTCCTTGGTCTGCACCACAGATTAATAGATACTACGTATGTCTGCACTGTAATGTACTCTGTGCCTGTCTTAGACTTAGACCATTAAAAATAATGGAACTGTTTCGCACCCAAATTCACCAACAAAAAAGTCTGTCGTTTTTTGAGGGGGACGAGGACTTAACACCATTAAGTATATTCCTTGTACCAAATCGTAAATCTATGGTATATTCTGTGTCCATACTCTACACATAACTATACAATTGACTCGCAATATACACACGCGTAATTTTTACACAGGCTAACACATCGCTTAGACTATCCATAGAATAAATATAAAGACTATTCGATTACTTGATCGATTTTTGCTGTTCCGTCAAAAGAATCAATTCTTTTTAGAAATCGTTTACAAATTTGATAAAATTATGATAGAAATACTTACAAATGAAACGTTACTCCATCTTTTACTAAACTACAAGTTTTTGGCCGTTTTTTATGCTATTCAACTACACAAACCGGCATTTTTAGGGAGCTCTTTACACGACGAAAACGATTACAACAATGAAACATCGATTCTATAGCAACAGTTTTTACAAACGCGTTAGATCATTTATCTTTGACAGAGGGCTAATAGCTTACGAGGCAGGTCCTTTATTTTTAATTGTCTAAGGTGCCTGTGCTGCACGGCACGGTTGGTAGAATACAATAAAAATATAAATACCAACTACATAACTTTTTTGTGGTAGTTAGAGGGTATTAATATCTTTATTGATAATTACAATTTACGAATGTTAAAACTAAAATATAAAATACCCATAATTAAAACACTTCAAGCAAATTTTCGATTTTACCGATATTTTCCTGTATAATCGGTACGTATAGTTACAAAAAAATATATATACACACAAAAAGATGTCAAAGTCAAAATAACTGTCAATGTCATAATTTTTTGGTAACTGTCCGTGAACATGAAATCATTGTGCATTTATTAAGGATTTCAATTAAAATCATGGATTTTGATAATATTTCAAATTGGATTACGAAGCCAAACGTTTGCCGATGCTGTTTGTCGGGTAACGGGACGTGGGACTTGACTACAGCTTATATAACAGACACTGGTTTAAAGCAGGTTTTCGCCGATTTACTTCAGCATTGTTTTGGAATTTCTGTGAGTAAACATACTAATGTGTTTTCAGATAGCATGGAAAATTTATTTGAATATTTTTTATTTAATACAGTTTGAATGTATGATATATATAAAAAAAATTATAAAATATAACATTACATTACCAACTGATTTCCAAAATGAGGATATCAATTCCATTACGTATCATTTCTTTATAAAAAAAAATTCTTAGGGTTAGGCCTTAGTCCACCACGATGGGCAAATGTGAATTGGGCGACTTCACACAGAGAATTAAGAAAATTCTCTAGTATGCAGGTTTCCTCACGATGTATTTCCTTCACTGTATGAGACACGTGATATTTAATTTCTGCAAATGCACATAATTGAAAAGTTGGAGGTGCATGCCACAGACTAGAGGAGTTGAATCTACTCTCCCAATCGAGGGCAGAGACTAATATCTTAGCATTTCATGGATTCAATGTGTCCTGGGTCCTGGGTCCTGGGTCCTGGACTTGTGACTACAGGATGTAGGGTTAAGGAATTCCTTGACAACTGATTAACACTCTGCTCATTTTGTTCTCCCTGCCTAGCCAAATTTGGTAATATCCTATAAAAGCAGCTTTGGATACCTGATTCAATATAGAAATAGCTGCACTTCTAGAGAGGCCAAGGTCTTTAAGCAAGTTATAAAGAGATTTTGTTGGTAATCCTCTCGCACCTACTTCTACGGCGTACAGACTAACTACATAGCCATTTTTAGTTAGTTCATTTGTTAGGTCATAATAATATCATATCCACTAGGCTGACGTAAAGCAATATAACACTTTATTTCAGTTATCATTCATAGATGAGAAGGCAGCCAGTCATCTGGTCTGTGACGTGTGTGTCGCACAACTTCGTAATGTCTCAAGTTTCCACACTCAAGTCGTTAAGTGCAATGAACAGTTCTCACACTATTGGATTTCTAGAAATGGTGAGTATAGTTCATTTATTGTTGTTTATTTAAAAATTAAAAAGAGCCGTGATAGCCCAGTGGATATGACCTCTGCCTCCGTTTCCGGAGGGTGTGGGTTCGAATCCGGTCCGGGGCATGCACCTCCAACTTTTCAGCTGTGTGCATTTTAAGAAATTAAAATATCACGTGTCTCAAAATCGGTGAAGGAAAACATCGTGAGGAAACCTGCATACCAGAGAATTATCTTAATTCTCTGCGTGTGTGAAGTCTGCCAATCCGCATTGGGCCAGCGTGGTGGACTATTGGCCTAACCCCTCTCATTCTGAGAGGAGACTCGAGCTCAGCAGTGAGCCGAATATGGGTTGATGACAACGATTTAAAAATTAAAAATTTAATAAAGAGAGTAAACCTTCTCAGATTGGTTATTATTTAACATAATATGTTACCACAGACTTAAACCTCAATCCTAACAATGTAATTATTCTATGCTTTATTTTTAAGAATCTGTGTGTCTTTAACACATTACTTTACGTATGTGTTTTTCAATTTTTCAGATGATTTTCAAAAAGTGGCGGATCACTTAGATGACACTGGTTCAAAACAATGTGCTCAAGATAATTTTTTTGACGGTTCGTATTATGAAGTATTATGAATATAATTATGGGTATCTATACTGATATTTACAGAGGTAAAGTATGTGGTGATATAAGGTAGGGCGTAATAGGCTATATTTTTTCCTCTTATTCCCACGGGAACGGGAACTATGCGGGTGACACGGTGAGGTGTCTGCTAATCTTAACTATCTATCATCATCATCAACCCATATTCGGCTCACTGCTGAGCTCCAGTCTCCTCTCAGAATGAGAGGGTTAGGCCATTAGTCCACCACGCTGGCCCAATGCGGATTGGCAGACTTCACACACGCAGAGGCCACCATGGTGGCCCAATTGGCATGCTTGACACACGCAGAGAATTAAAAATATACTCTGGAATGTAGGTTTCCTCACAATGTTTTTCCTTTACCATTTGAGACACGTGATATTTAATTTCTTAAAATGCACACAACTGGAAAGTTGGAGGTTCCTGCTTGTCTGCATTTGGCGTAAAGACTACCTAATTATGCTTCTTGAAGTAATCACTTATTCTGGTATGACAAAAAGATTTTGATACATTAGCAATTACGAAATTTTCAATTAGATTTTACTTTTGCAGTGCGTCTTCAAAATTTTCGTTTAGAATTGCATCATGTCATGGTTCGTTTGCTGTCAGGGTATATCTCTTCTTTAAAATATCATGTATTAGTCTTGTCCTGCAACCTTGTTTAAGGACTTTTATGATGTCCTGTCATTTGGAATAACACGCGTGTGACATGTATTAAACGGGATGATGAATCGTATTAAGCGTTAGGAAATGTATGAAAACATGTCTCAAGTTGTAGGGACTGGCGTAAAATGACGTATTATGCGAGAAGTCGATTTAAGCGTGATCGTTTTAAAGGGGTTCTACTGTATATTATGTATTTCATTTTTATATTTTGATTTCAGATATAGATAACTTATCCAGCCCACAATCTAAATCTAGTCAGTATCTACTTAAACCCAGATATAATTTAAAGCAAAAGTCGTCAAAACAGAAGAAAAGTGCCAGTAATGAATATGATTCAGATACACCTGTAGCAAGATGGAAGAATACTGTACTTGAAGAGTGTGTTAACAAAGTTCCACAGGATAGGGAAAATAGGCTTAAAGTGTGTGCCAATAAAGTTGAAATTAGTATAAAAGGTATGGAGTTATTATCAAATTATTTTACATTATACTTGTAAGACCAAGCTTTTCGCCATATAGGAGACAGAGAGCTTAAACCCACCACACTGCTCCAATGCGGTTTGGCAGGTTAAATGTCAAAACTAATTATTTATTCGGGATGAAAGAGCTGAAACTGGGACAACCTTGCCGCTATTGGTCGACACTTGTCTTTTTCTCTACACAAGATATGTTGTTAGACCTACAGCACTCGAACCCCAGACCTGGATCTGAGCACTTCATATCTATTTTTATGGATTTCACCACCTTAACCATGCTGCTTAGACTCACTCTGGTCTCTGTATGATCTTTAATCTGTGCCTATGGTGGTTTAGCCATTTTTCCTAAGAGGACAATGGCCTTGGAACAGAAATGATTCCAAAAAATTTTACAACATATAGCAATGGTAAAGCACTGCTAGTGATTTCCCGTGTAAACCATTATGATGATGAAAACTATTGTTAAATAGTTGATTTTTTTATATTAGAAAAAAAAAATATTGATTAAAAATCTCAATTTACAAATGAAAATTTTTAATCAGCGTCTCTTCTCAATTACAGATCAAACTGGAAAACATAAAAAGAATATCAAACAAATATCCGAACGGAAACGAATAATATTAACATGCAGTATTGTACTGCTAGAAACGACCGCTTGCCCTTTTCGCCATCACAAGAGCTGGTTCCGATGTTTTTTCTGTACAGACAACTTCATGGAAATAAATTTATTAAAAAATCATTATTCGAAATCCCACACGGACTTTGAAGCGGAAATAAAAAAAATAAAACGTTACCCGCGTTCGCTGCAAATAGAAATTTCGAATTTGGAATGCCGCCATTGTTGTACACTTTTGACAGATGTCGACAAGATGGCGGAGCATTTCGTTCAGGAACACAACAAAGTGATGTACAAAGAGTGTATAGCCGATTACAAAGTCGATTCGAGTCCTTACAAATGTCATTTATGCGATAAAGAGTTTCACGTATTCAGAACGTTGACCACACATTTGAATGTGCATTATGCGAATTGTATATGCGATGTTTGTGGGAAATCGTTTATAAATTCCAAACGTTTGATAGTCCATAGAAAAACGCACGAAAATGGCGCATATCCGTGTACAGCTTGCGGGAAAGTCCTAAAAACTAAGACATCCCAATCGAATCATATGGAGAGCCATTCAAAACGCGTTGTAAAATGTCAAATATGTTTCAAACCTATGAAACATTACAATGATCGTATAAAACACATGTCTCTAGTACACGATATCACGCATAAATTCAAATGCCCGTTTTGCGATAGGGTCTACAATATTAAACATTATCTAGCGACGCATATAAGACAGACTCATGGTAATAAAAATAAAAAGTGTAAAGTTTGCAATATGGCCTTCATAACCAATCACAGTTTGAAGAAACATATGTCAAAGCACACGGGTGAAAGGCCTTTCACTTGTACTATATGTTCTAAATCGTACGCTAGGAGTTATACTTTAAGGGAACATATGAAGGCACATGAAAACGATAAATAGTTGTCTTTATAGTTGATGGAAATGTTAGATTATTTAATTTATTTGTTATTCTACAAAAACATTGAAATTAAGCCTAACCATAGTGCAACACAAACCACAGTTGGTTTTACTGTGCACTGGTTGTTATTACATAATACAATATCTTAGAAAACTAACAAACAAAAAGAGAGAAACAAAGAACAATCATTGTAATTGTTATGCACAGATTAAAGAATACCAGGCAGATAGAGCGCACGGAACTAGACGGTGTCGTAGCCGCTCCAAATACAAATTCAAAAACGATTACATTCTCGAGTCAGTACGACACGAAGCGTTGCATCAGTAATAATTCAATATTATTGAAGAATAATGGCGTCTTATGTTTTTAGATATTTTAAAACTGTTCACAAAAAATAGTTACATAAAGCTCAAAGCACATATACTCGTAAATGGAAAAGGCATCGGAACCTGTGCCGTATCATTCTTTGTATTATTCGTCTATTATTCTTTGTTTCATACAAAAAATACCTCCTCCTTATAGCAATGCACATTTAACGGAATTGTAACACCAATATTATTTCTAACATGCGACCCACGATATTATATCGTGAAGACAAATCGACCAATAGCGCCGAACAGGAAATAACATTATCTCTTTCGTCCCAACGCAACGTATACGATATTACAAGTTCGTTAATGTGTCTTTATAGGATATGTTGTAGCGCGTATGTTAGGCCTTTAGGCGTCCATTCGGCTACGGCTACGAAGTTGTACGTATAAGTTGACGGCGAGGCGATACACGGCAGGGATGAGAAATGTTCGCGTTCAGAGGGACAGCGATCCGTTAGTTTTCCGTAAGCGATTACTTTACGATTCCGTTGCAGTCAAGAGTTTCATACAAAGTACTACACGGCTCCAGTTCGATACAGTTACTATCCTTTTCGACGTTGATGTGTGCTGTGACCTTTATATTAGTTTAATTAATTTACGTATTTGTTGTTAGTGTTGAATTTTGAAATAAAAATTATGAAAAAAATGTGTTTATGCGGTTGTCAAGAAGACGTGTGATGTTTGGGGTTTTATGGGTTTCACCGGCTCCACCACGCTGCTTGTAAAGACTCATTCTGGATGATCTGTATTCTGTGTTGTAATGTTTATTGTTCCTATAGTTTTGTCTAACACATTCTGTAAGTACTTGCATTGTACATCTTACCATTATAACAAAAATCGAACTGTCTTCCGAAAATAAAATCTAGAGTATGTAGGATTTACATTATGTTGTCATGAATATGCCTATTCTCTCTTATATAAAGTATAACATATACAATATATAATTTTTTTTTTTTTTTTAATTTATTTTGTACCAATATTAGTAACACACAAAAGTAAAAAGAAAAACAGTGGACAAGGAAACACTTATCTCTATAAGAGATCTCTGCCAGTGACCCTTGGCAGTGGGAGAGATATTAAACAAAAAAAAAATGGATAGGTACAACAGAAAAAAAAGTGAGGAAACATATTTTTTACAATTACAATTAGCATTTTATCTTGCTTCTCAAAAGTCTTAGAAAAAGCTGTACATCAGCAAGTTCTAAGATATTTGGAGAAGCAGCAAATCTTGCCGGATTACCAATCAGGTTTTAGGGCTGGTCGTGGGACTGTGACGGCTCTCCTGGACGTTACAGACAACATTCTTAAATCGCAGGACTCAGGTATGTGCACTGTTATGGTGCTCCTCGATTTCTCCAGAGCATTTGACAGTATAAATATCGCACTTCTATTATCTAAGTTATCCTACTATGGGTTTGATGTTAATGCTGTCAAGTGGTTTGACAGCTACCTGAGTAATCGTACGCAGTTTGTAGAATTAGGATACGAAGATGGTAGCAAGCGTCGTTCAGCGTCAACTTCTGTCACCAGAGGCGTTCCACAGGGTTCAGTTTTAGGTCCGCTACTTTTTATAATCTATTGTGCAGATATTATACATGAAATTAGAAACTGCAAGTACCATATATATGCGGATGACTTGCAAATATATTACTCATGTAAGCCGGAGGACATAAACCAAGCTGTGAATAGTATTAACGAAGACCTTGATCGAATTGCAAATTGGTCTGACCGCAACTCTCTTGTCCTTAATCCATCGAAGTCCAAGTTTATGTTATTCGGTACAAATAAACTCTTGCACAAAGTCAACTTGGCTACTGTTAACATACATATTAAAGGCAATACATTGGATCGAGTTTTCAAGGCGCGTAATCTTGGTCTATTGATGGACTCAGATCTTAGGTTTGAAGACCATGTTGCAGAGGTAGTTCGTAATTGTTTCTACCGACTAAAAATCATTTACAAAATACGTGACTACCTCTCCCAAGAGCTGCGTATCCGTTTAGTAGAAGCCTTAGTCCTTTCTAAGCTGAATTATGGAGATATTGTTTATGGCCCGCGACTTCTATGCAGGACTAAACGTCTAATACAGCGTGTGCAAAATGCTTGTACTCGTTTTTGTTTTGATGTTCCCTCAAAAGCACACGTCACTCCATTTTTAAATAATTTTGGGTTACTAAAAATGAGATCTAGACGAAAGTATCATTTGGCAGGCCTACTTTTCGGTGTTTTTAAACAGGGTAAACCGCTATACCTTCTAAATAAATTCACTTGGGCGGGTGATGGTGGAGGAACGGAGCGTCGAAGCTGCCGTAATCAATTACGGATACCACCTCACCGTACTGCCGCCTTTAGAGGTTCATTTACCTACTCCGCCACTAAATGTTGGAATAACATTCCCCCTCCATTAAAAAATCTTAAGTCTAAATTCGCATTTAAAAAACTGCTAAAGAGATTTCTACTTGAAAAGCAGATTAATTTCCAACATCATGTGGCGGAGTTTTCTTTCTTATAGGTTGTAGGTATAAGAATTGCATAAATTTGTAAATACCTTTGTATATATGATATAATTTTATTTTTAATATTTTTTCTTCTTACGTTGTTATTTTTTAGTATGGTATTTTATTGTTTTTCCCTTTTTATTTTAGTTAATTGTAATGTACTATTTTAAGTTTAAGTTATTATTATTGTTTATTTTAGTTAATAAGGTTGTTGTGTGCTGTGTTTGTGGCGGCATCTGGTCAACGGTTCCAACTGAAAACCAGCGCTGCATGCTCTTTTTATTTAAAGAGTATGCAGCATTATGCTGAGTTGGATCCGTTTACTGGGTTGTGCCACACATCGCAGGATATTGTTCAAGAACAAATTGTGTTGTGTGGCATAATTCACTAATAAAGCTTTTTTCTTTCTTTCTTTCTTTCTATATTATACTTTATACATAAATAATAAAAGTTTAATATTATTTATATTAAATACATTAAAAATATTAATTGATTATGAAACACGGCTAAAACTCACGTGATATTACGTCGGAGTATGCCCGACTAGTTCCGAACCCATACGGGGCCCTTAGTCATGAGCTGGTTCTTGCATCGCGGCACGATCCAAACTGCGAAGCGACTGCGCGACGCGCTGCTGCACGCATTGCGCGCGCGGAGAGGGGTTGAGTGGTGGGGAGTGAAGGTTCCGTTACAACTTAGTTAGTAGTAGAAACTTTTCCCTGGACTTCTTTATTGTCAAGGGAAAAGTTTCTAGTACCTCGTAAGATACGTGAAGCGATAGAAATTAGTCGTTTTGAAAATTAAATAACATAAATAATAATTTTGTAGATATTCGTATAGATACTTTTTGACGGCCTAATGGCGCAGTGGTAGGCGCAGTGGACTTAGAAGACGAAGGTCCTGGGTTCGATCCCCGGCTGGACCGGTTGAGGTTTTCTTAATTGGTCCTTTTTTTTTTTTTTTTCTGTCTGAGTAGGTGCCGATAGCTCCCTGCGGAACCACTACGGCGTCACCGGGGGGGTTGGGCGAGCGCAGAAGCATCGCCTGATGTGACCCGAAGGCTGAAAGAAAGATAGAGGACGGAACGGCTCTCTAAGGGCGTCTCCTATGAGACTCGGACCTCGGCTTAGAAGGCCATTCTGGAGGAGGTAACCGTGACCTGAGTGAATCAGTCCGGACGCCCCCAAGATCGTGAGTTAGAAAACCCACGTCCGGGTGACGTTAGATATCGGGGACCTCGTCTTCGCCGGCGAAGACGCTGTGTAGCTTGTGATTGTGTTACCTGGGAAGCATTGTCGGTTGTTATGTCATCGTCTGGATCGTAAAGGACGTTCTTGGGACGCCTCTGCTTGCAGTTAGCGTTTAGGTTGGGAGTGTAATTGCAGGCCTCAACCACTAGTTGGTTGGGATGGATGGCAGCTCTGTCAAAATAGTTTTGAGAGAGCTGTTTCATGTACTTAGCTATTGTCGGTAATTCTAGATCTCTATGGAGGTCATTATTGCGTAAAAACCACGGCGCGCCCGTGATTTGACGCAGAAATCGATTCTGTAGGGTTTGAAGCGGCCTAAGGGTCGCTTTTGGACGGTGGGCAAAGACTACACTAGCGTAGGTTAAGATCGGACGGATCGTAGTTTTATAAAGCGTTAGCTTTGAGCGGAGGGACAATTTACTTTTCTTATTTATCATAGCGTAAAGGCGGTGCATTACGTATGCGGCCTTTTTTCTCGCTTTGTTAACGTGCATGGAGAAGCTCATGCGGTTATCGAAGGTAACGCCTAGGTACTTGGCAGTACGTTGCCAGGGGATGGGTGCTCCGTAAAGGGAGACTTCTTTGAGTCCGGACTTGAGACGGGAGACCGCTTTGCCGGTGAAAAGCACGGCTGCGCTTTTCTCTGGGTTGACTTCTATACGCCAAAGGCGGAACCATTTACCTATAATGTTTACCGCCTTCTGGAGGCGGGCTCTAATGTGGACCCGGTTTACTGCCGTCGCGTACAGTGCGGTGTCGTCCGCAAACTGGGCGACGTGTACGCCCGGGTGGTCGGTGGGAATGTCGCTTGTGAAGAGCGAGTATAAAAGCGGGGAGAGCACGGAGCCCTGAGGGACTCCTGCGCGAATCTGTCTGGGTGAAGAGAGAGTGCCGTCTATACGGTACCTGAAGGTGCGGTTGGACAGAAAGCTGTGTAGCAAGCGTACCATTTTGTTTGGTACGCCGAAACGGTTTAGTTTGAATATCAAGCCTTCGTGCCAGACGCGGTCAAACGCTTTAGCTACGTCAAAGAAGAGCGCCCCGGTGGCGATGGGGTTATGAAATGTATTAAAACCTTGTATTAATTGGTCCAGGTCTGGCTGATTGGAGGCTTTGGCCGTGGCTAGTTACTACCCTACCGATAAAGACGTACCGCCAAGCGATTTAGCGTTCCGGTACGACGTCGTATAGAAACCGAAAGCGGTGTGGATTTCATCCTTCTCCTAACAAGTTAGCCCGTTTCCATCTTAGATTGCATCATCACTTACCATCAGATGAGATTGTAGTCAAGGGCTAACTTGTAAATAATAAACACCTCACAATGTATTTAAATAACTGGCTTTTTGAGTTTGGCGGGAAAATCGTTGGAATCACATATGGCTCTCGTTTAATTTATTTGGTTTGCTGCATTTTATTTATTTATTTTATACACATATATATATATAAACATTACAGGCTTAACCTAATGTGTTTATATAAACTATCTATAATTCCTGAATTACTTGAACGTATCTGCTGAAAGTTCTGTGAAATTCAGCAGGCGAGGAGAAAAACAAATATAAATCCGGGTCCCACTCCAATACCCCGCTTAGCAATGCCAACGCGCGAACAAGAGGTGACTCGCGGGTTTGCACCAACCTACATGTTGGAATAGTGAACAGTTTCATTTTGCGTGCCCTTTTTTGTTTTTTGCGTGCCCTTTTTTGTTTTTAATAATTTATTTCAAAAAGTAGAATGCATTATTTCTGTAAAGGTGCTCAAGTGAAGTGGAGGTTGTACTCTATACCCGCCTCTTAAATCTATGAGGTTACCAATAGTGTTTTTTACGATTTTCTGTATGGAGTCCATCTAAAGTTTTGCTATGGAAGTAAAGGTTGCCTTCGCCTTACTGAAGCATGACATGACGGACATGACTTGCCTACTTAGACCATTATAGTATAATCTATAATCGTGCGAATTTTCTGACAGATGCTAATGTCACTTTGTAAAATAATGATACCATATTTATTGTCATAGTGATGTCCTGTTCTGTATAGGTAAAAAATAGTGACTCAGATCATTCACTCTCAAAGAGGAATTTTGAACAGAAATTTCTATCATAACGCTTAGTGACAGACGGTTGAAATAAAAATTGTGTAAATTATGTGACCAATTTTTTACCTATTTGCCCTGATCTCTAAGGGTACCACTACTTCCGATTTGAAAATTTAAGCCAAGCTACTACAAGGCTACCCCTACCCTAAGTAAGTACTTAAGTATGTCCTCCTGGTTCTAAGGTACCTCTCCACAAATTGTCAGCCAAATCGGTCCAGCCGTTCCTGTGTTGTAAGTATTGTAACAAACCCGACTTAATATAGATACTAATATTATATAGGAGAAAGATTTGATTGTTTGATTGTTTGTTTGTTTGCATTGAATAAACAATGACTATTTAATTGTTCGACTCTGTGATGGTCAAAAAACTACAATTTAAAACAAATATCTAGAGCCTAAGCCAACGCAAACACTAAGTTTAGAATCGTCTGATGATGAAAATAAAGATGAAGAAAAAGTAGAGACAGAAAAAAATAACAATAAATTTAATTTAATTTATGACTCTAATATCGGAACTCCGAAGATCAACGAGAGTGCATACGGTTCAATACTGAGCAGGGACTAATGTGTTGGTATCGGAACTCCTTCAATATTTCTTTATATTTTATCTTCCATTTTAAAATATCTAGTTTAAACTTATGTCATATTAAATGACAATATTGGGTTTTAACAATTTTAAATAGGATTTAAAAAAAAAAATTAAGTTAATCCTAATTTCATGTAATACAAAAAAATGAGAAAATGAGTCTATGACCCTATTTATGCAACAATATTTTATTAGTAGAGATAGTATATAAAAAGTAAATTTTATAGAGATAGTAATAATCTTTGCTATTGTGTATTATAGCGCAACACTATAAACGTTTCCCAACACTATTAACCGCGGCGCCCGCGCGCCGCGCATAGGCATTAGTTCCCAATGTATTATACTACTCTATGCATTAGTTAGTCGTCCACATCGTTAAATAGCGAACGGACGCACTCGTGTGGAGTGCGCAATTTACGTAATTCATGTAACAAACCCAGTTTCTTCATTTGTAAAACCACAAGTACTTAAATAAAGTGTATGATTAGTGTACGTGTTTGGCAATAGTAGTCCCTATAGTATTTATTTTTCATTCGTTCTTTAATAATTCTGAAATACAATAATACTGAAGTATGTAACTTACTTACGCAGACATTACATGAAAAATCTGATCTATTAATTTAAAAGCATTCATTTAATTTTATTTGTCTCAGTAATTAGTCAAATTAAATAAGGTCTTAGAATAATTTTATTTTTATCACTGTGACTCAAAATAGGTTTTACTTATTAAGCCTTAGACTGAGAAATTTCTTAATAAATAACAGATGTAACTGTTATTTATTAAAATTATTTACTAATTTGGTTCAGAACATATTGAGTGAATCATGATCGTTCACTTTGTCACATCTCTATTTTTGATTCAATAAAAAATGGTATCGCAGGAAACTTCAAAAGAGATCGCTGAATTCATTATTCGACTATAAATACACAAACTGCGAAGCCATAATAAAAATACACATTTTTTTCCTAATTTTTTTTCATTTTAAAAAGATACAACTTTATAATATCGATAACATAGAAACATAAACATTAACCGATTACTTGCAGTTATAGATTTACGATTCATGCTTGCAGTCTTCATGGCGCATCACTATTAAGAGTTCAAAGTATTTTAGTCTGTAACACAGAGATAAATCAAAAGTGTCAAAACCAAAGTATATTTTTATTAATCTGTGGTAATTTTTTTTTGCGATTAGTCGGCTTAGCACCACAGACCACAAATGAAGCACTACCCGACCAAATTATGTTGTAAAAAAACTGTATTCAACCCTTTTTTCAAGCCCCTCTCACGTTATATTTAAAAAATTATCCTACCTATATTACCTATCGGTTGTTTGTATAATTTTAGTATTTTTTACTCATGTATTTGATGTGGCACTTTGTTACGCGCACTGGCACCGAGCCACCGATTGCCAGTGGCAGTGCCAATACTTATTTTAATTCACCGACTTCAAAAAAGGAGGATGTTCTCAGTTCGACGCGTATATATTTTTTCTATTTTTTTTCGTTTGTTCCGCATAACTTTGTCATTTCTTGACCAATTTTGAAAATTATTTTTTTGTTTGCAAGAGTATACTTCTAGATTGGCCCCATTCAATTTTCATGAAAATTGATTCAGTAAATAATTTTGTGTTAAAATTAAATTAACGGATTTCCCCGTACTGTGGCGCTGTCGTTCACTATGGTAGGACGGTAGGACACACTAAAAACAGAAAAATAAAATCTTTTTAAAACCGACTTCCAAAATCGCAAAAATAAACTAAAAAGTGAAAAATAACATCGTATGTGCACCTTAAGCTGATAATTCTGATCACTTTGAAGGCGGTGCCAAGACAGTGTCGATGAAATAGATTAAATCACATAGATTTAAGATTTAAAGACAGTTCTTTCCCGTGGTTCTTTCAGAAATGGCTTTCATTAATACGTCATTGGCTTGGCACCGCCTTTAAGTGATCAGCAGGTAGCATTTTCGTGATTTTGAAGTCGGTTACACATTTTTGTTTTAAAGATTTTATTTTACATTTAAAGAGTTCATTTGTCGTCTGTGGTAACTAGTAGTAGTAAAAAAAAGTAATCTGTATTTGTGTTCTGTAATCTGTTCTGGTTCTTTAGTCTATGGTAAAACTCGGAAATCGAAATTCGAATTTCGAATCGAAAATCGAATTTCTAGTCTATAACTCTATAGTGATCTGTGAATCGAAATACATTTTAAAATAGAAAAAAATAAATGGCGTCTCGTAGTCGTACTGCGTGTGGTTTAGTTTTTTATAGAAAAATACATAAATCTCGTCTATTTCTAAATAAAAATGGATGAAGGCTATGACGATACTAAATATGGTGAATGCAGGTGTTGTTTGGCTACAGGCAACCATCGAGACTTGATGAAGGAATACGAGTGGAATGGTACCCGTGAAATGTATTTCAAATTATTTTTGGACTGTTTCAATGTTTTCGTAAGTATTTTATTATTTTATTGCATTCGTAAGGGTTTCCTTTCTTTTGTTAGACGAGCTGTTTACTGGAAAGTGGAAAGAGTTTCAAAAAAGGCCAAAGTGTTTACATTTACAATCATGCGGGCCCCGGCCGCCATGTTTGTTTGTCAATCATTAAGTTAGAAGATTTGTAAAAAAGAATTTTGGTACTATATGTATACATATAACATCATTATCAACCCCTATTCGGCTCACTGCTAAGCTTGTTATCCTCTCAGAATGTGAGTTAGACCAATAGTCCACCACGCTGGCCCAATGCGGATTAGCAGACTTCACACACGCAGAGAATTAAAGAAAATTAAAAAAATGGTATGCAGGTTTACTCACAATGATTTTCCTTCACTGTTTGAGACACATATTTAATTTTTTAAAATGCACAAAACTGAAAAGTTGGAGGTGCATACCCTGTACTGGATTCAAACCCACACCCTATGGGATCCGAGGCAGAGGTCATATTCACTGGGTATCACAGCTCCATTATGTATGTTGGAAGTTAAAAATACTCTTAAATCATAGCATTTCAGTGAAAGAACAAAAATAAGCTCATCATCCTTCTTTTAAATAATATTTCATAGCTCCAGTACATATGTTTTCTTAAGAAAGAAAATTATTTGGTATTCATAAGGATAGTAAAGGACTTATGAAGTATGGCTTAACAACAATAAAAAAAATGGAGAAGTTTTTCTCTATAACACAATGGACAATGGTACCCACACTGAGTTTAGAGAATGTTAAGATATTCATCTCTGTTTCTGTTTTAGTTGAGCACCGATAAAAGCAACCTGATATGCACCAGCTGCGTGATGCGGCTCCGAGATGCTAACAGCTTCAAGAGGTAATAGAAACGCAGAGGAATCTCTTCAGCTGTAGCATCAAAGAGGACCTGCCAATGGTGAGGTGATGATCTAGTTCTGATGTCTTTGTTTTTTTTATTCATTTTCAAGTCTGTGATCTCACCGGATCACCTTAAGTGACAATTTAGTGTAAGGTGGATGCAAACTTACTTGGACGAGATGTCAAGAGACAAACATTACGCTGCCAATTGGTAAGATGATCTTCTACTCTGACATCTTTGCATGGAACTGGCTACCCGTACCTCTCATGGTTTCTAAGCAACAACCACATAGTAACCAGAGTGATTACAAGCAACATACTGAAGCTGGTGAAACCCATTAAAAAAAACAAATGTCACGTTTCTCCTTGACACATGCATAATATACAAACTTTTTCTAAATTTGTGTTTCAAAATTTAACTCAACAACAATTATGTAAAATAATATAATAATTACTAATAAAAAATACTTGTATCTTATTCTTTAGTTTTGTGTACAGTTTATAAAATATTTAAAAACAAAATTGCTGAAGTGTCAGTTTATCTTGTACTTACTCGAGAATGTATTACTTTTTGAATTTTGTATTGTATGTATTACTTTTTGCTTCCGTATGCTCCATCTGTATATTATTGATTAATCTGTGGAAGCATACAGGAGTCCTAAATCGTTTGTTATGCCCTTGCCGGTAGGGTGGTAGCTAGCCATCACCAATTTAGAAATTTTAAAATTCCTAACTGACCTGAAATGAGAGTTGTCTGAGGACGTCTTTTTTTTTTAAATATAGCCAAGTAGTTGAGAAAGATAAACCCTCATACTGCGGGATATTTGATTGCCCGAGCAACTGGTGGTCAGGGCTCTAGAGTGAGGAACCTCTTCACAATTTGCGCTGTCTCAAGAATCACTGCCTTCTGCATCTGACTCTTGATCCAACAATTAAGTGAAGACTTCTTAAGATGTTGGTTGAAGCTTTTCGCTATAAAACCATTGACTGAAACAACCATCGGAACATTAATAGTTGACTAAACATTCCACATGGTGGTAATCTCGTGAGCAAGGTCCGATTTGCCCTTTTCGGCTTTAACCAAATTATCGTCATGTGGAACAGTAATATCATCAATTAATAGACACATATAAACTTAACATAACTACGGACAGTTATTGTTATTATTATATAGCATCTTCAACTCCTTTACCCTCTTCACCCTCTAGTTTGCATTCCTGTGGGAATACAGGGATGAAATATAGCCTAAAATAATATAGATTATATTTATTTCGTTGTCATCAACCCATATTCGGCTCACTGTTGAGCTCGAGTCTCCTTTCAGAATGAGAGTGGTTAGGCCAATAGTCCACCACGTTGGCCCAATGGGGATTGGCAGACTTCACACACACAGAGAATTAAGATAATTCTCTGGTATGCAGGTTTCCTCACGATGTTTTAACACGTGTTATTTAATTTCTTAAAATGCACACAACTGAAAAGTTGGAGGTGCATGCACCGGACCGGATTTGTACCCACACCCTTTGAAATCGGAGGCAGAGGTCATATCCACTGGGCCATCACGGCTCTTTTTATTTTTTATATATTTATTAAGAAGATAATAAATTAATTTTTCAAAAAATAGATCATTTTAAATGTTATTTTCATTTATATTTTAGAACATACGTCATCAGTGCTGGAGGTGAACATTAAAATTGAACCAACAGAGTCAAACTATACAGATAAGGACAGGAACTTTGATGACGACTCCTTGTCAGAGATTGAAGAAGCTGGTAAGCATTTTTCAGTATAACCCTGTGATTTCATCCGCATAAAGATAAACTTATTATTCAATTATTGTAGTTCACATAAAAATTGTTTAAAAAGTTTTTAAAAATGATTCTAATAATATAAATTAGAGGTTCTCAATTTGATGTGTATGTTTTTTCATTTTGTTTGTTGCCTCATTTATAAAACAATTTTATAAAGTATTAAATATTTGAAAGTGTTCTTTCCACTTCCAGTTTTTTACCATTTCATTTTCATGAAAATCGATTTAGTACTAGAGTGTTTTTATAGCAAAAAAACAGAATTATTTGACCATCCGCCGTACAGCGACAACCTAAGCCTAGTAGGTTTCGGTCGTGGCTAGCTACCTACCAACAATGACGTGTCAGCAAGCGATTTAACGATGTCGTGTAGAAACCGAAAGTTTTCAAACTTCTCCTAACATGTTAGCCCACTTATTGTCAAGTGAGTTTGAAGTCAAGGGCTAACTTGTAAACGTGGGTATGATTTCTATAGTTATTATTATAAGTTAGCCTAAGTTCCTTATTGTATTATTTCTCAATAAAAAAAAAACTTGTAAAGAATTAAAAAAAATAATAAAAAAGTTACTGAAGATTTTGTGTTTTGTCTGCAGACAATGTGGAACCAAAGGACCCCAAAGTACTTCCCACTTCTTGCCAATTGAAAAGGAACAACAGATTGGAGAAGTTGGCGTACATTCACAACAGTACACTCATTGAGAACTCCAATGTGACGTAATTCAAACTCAAGTATGGTACTGTTGTTTCTATTGCTCTGTGTCATTCCAGGATATATGCAAAATGAGGGTACGTTGGAATTATCTGTTCCATTTTGTCATATACAGGGTGCTCAGGAGTATTTCCCATAACTCTAAGGAAATTAACTAAAAATGTTCATGGGACATGTGTTTTAAAGTAAATATTTTCGAAGTAAAAAATATTTCTTTTGTAAATAGATCTTAAAATTGTGTCCCTTATATCTCATCCTTATATGACCAAGCCGAACTTCACAACTTCCAAACATCACGATGGGAATGACATTTGCTATCAACAGGTCACGTTATCAAGATCTGTCATTCCCATAAATTTGTCTAGTTTTCGAAGAGTTTGCAATTGTAGAAAGAGAACTGACTAACGGTCCTGTAAGGGTTCAAAACTATTTAAGCATATCTGCGACAATAACACGTATGTTTTAGCTGTGTTTATATTCAAATATTATCATCATCATAATTTCATCATCATAGTTAAAATTCTTAAAAAGTAATTCTATCTTGCAGATACATCAACAAAACCATACAAAGAATGAACTCAGAACTGTGCTAAACACACAAGGAGCAGAAGCTTTTATAGTCTATGTGGACGTCACAGATCTAAAATGTACAATATGCAACGAAGAAATCCCCAGTTTGGCGGAACTAAAATCACATCTAGTCAAGAAACACAACAAAGAAATGCAGGATTATCCAGACAGAGTCATTCCCTTTAAACTGAGCACAAAAGTCTTTGAATGTCAATTGTGTAAATGCATTTTTGAGACCTTCGGAGCTATGGACCGACATATGAATGTGCATTTCAGGAATGATGTCTGCAACGAGTGTGGCACAGGGTTTGCAACGAAGAGCCGTTTGAAAAAGCATTCCCAACAGCACATACAGGGCAGTTATCTGTGTGAAATCTGTAAAAAAAATCTTCACAACCGCATTAAAACTGAAATATCACGTAACCAATGTCCACAAAATGGTCAAAAGGCACAAGTGTTTGAAGTGCGAGGAGCGCTTCAACGAATACTTCCAACGGCAGAAGCATATGGAGACGGTCCACGGTGTTGCCAAACTAGAATATAAATGCAACGTCTGTGACCGAATCTTCAGTAGAAAAACCAGGGTGGCAATGCACATGAAGAGGTCCCATTTGGAAGAGAGAGACTATCAGTGTGAAATGTGTTCGTATAGATGTTTCACCAAAGCATCGTTGAAGGTCCATATGATTAAACACAACGGTGAACGGATACACGAGTGTGTGGTGTGCAAGAAGTCCTACGCTAGGAAGAGAACCCTTATAGAACATATGCGGATACATGATAATGATAGACGTTATGTGTGCAAAGTGTGCGGTCAGGCCTTCGTACAGAATTGTAGTTTGAAAGGTCACATTAAGAAGCATCACCCTGAATTTCAAATAATATGAATGACCTATAATTAGCATATACAGAGTGCTCGGGAGTTATTCCCATAACTCTATAATAGGGTTATATGGGGAAAATTAAGTATAAATGTCTATGTTCTAAAATGGATATTTTTAAAGTAAAAAATATTTATTTTGTAAATAGATCATAAATTCTGTCCCTTATACACATCCTTATAATTATGACGTAGACAAGTTTTACGTGTTTTAAAATGTAAGGATGATAAAGGTGTGTGTGTGTACATGGATAGTCGAAATTATTTGAAGTACTTAATATGAAAACATAAAAAAAAAAAAATTTTTAGTTAAAAAAAATATTAGTTGTGCAGTTCGATTCCTCTGAGTGGACTCGTCAACACCTTGAAGTTATAGGAAATACTGCCGAGCACCCTGTATATGTGGCTTTTCAAAGGTCTAGATGTGTTACCCATTTGGTTAGTTTGGCTAATGAAAGTAGAGACTGAAATCGCCCGGAAAATTCAAAGAAATAATTTTTATTTAAAAAAACGTATTTGTAAAAAATTACTATGTATTGAAAAAAAAAATTCTATTGTCAAATTTGAGTTATTTAAATATTTGCACTATTGTTTTGAGAACGCCCTCCATTTTGTTTTAAAGGAGATGGTCCAAGGTAAAAAATACAAGGATTTTTTTTAAATCTAAATAAGTTAATAAATCAAACTAAATAAAAAGAAATAAATAAAATTAAAACCCAAGTTTTTGACATAAACCAAGATGGCGCCCTTAAAGCAACTATGACATGACAATTGACAGCAAACGTCAAATCGACTACTGCATTGAAAACGTCATCAATCCGCCATTATTAGTGTTGAATTTCTTGGGAGAAAATTAATATTATTTCGAAAGAATTAAATTCGTAGATTTGTATAACCAAAAATAGTTTAAAAAAAACATTTTCTATTATTTCCGCCAGGGTACAATGACTGATCCTGGGCTCCATACAATTTTGGACCATCTCCTTTGCTGGTCTATTTCAGTCTCTCTTTCATTAGCCGAAGTCTAGTTGTATAAAGGTGACCTCCCTGTGGTCTAGATGTGATCTCAATTATTTAGATGTGATCTCTCATGTATATATAATTTATTGAATTAGTTATGTAATTCGGCAACTCTTAATAAACCAATGTTTAATATCCAAAATTTAATTTATGAAACGGTTATGTTGTTATATGTTATAATAAAATTAACCTTGTAAACATAGATTGTAAATAAATAAGGAATAAAATTTACAATGTTAATTTTATTGCTTAGAGAGATTTTTTGAAATTCAATGAAAATATTTAAAAACAATGAAAAACAAAAAAAAGTATAAGAATTTAATTTTTATTTTTAAAAGATCCCCAAACTTCTCAATTTAAATAAAAAGAAATTGAAATAAAAAGACTATTTTAGAATTTAAACTATCGTGAATGTTATTCATATTAATAGATTATGAAACACGGCTAAAACTCACGTGATATTACGTCGGAGTATGCCCGTGCAGTTTGGATCGTGCCGCGATGCAGCTCATGACTAAGGGCCCCGTAAGGGTTCGAAACTAGTCGGGCATACTCCGACCTAATATCACGAGAGTTTTAGCCGTGTTTCATAATCAATTAATATAAAAATACTATTTTTAATTTATGAATTGGAATTGTTCAAATCATTATTTTGACGGCCTCCATGGCGTAGTGGTATGCGCAGTGAACTTACAAGACCGAGGTCCTGGGTTCGATCCCCGGCTGGGCCGTTTGAGGTTTTCTTAATTGGTCCAGGTCTGGCTGGTGGGAGGCTTCGGCCGTGGCTAGTTACCACCCTACCGTCAAAGACGTACCGCCAAGCGATTTAGCGTTCCGGTACGATGTGGTGTAGAAACCGAAAAAGGTGTGAATTTTCATCCTCCTTGTTAGGAGGATGAAAATTCACTATTCTATAATTCGATTCGGGCTAACTTGTTAGTTAGCCCGCTTCCATCTTAGATTGCATAATCACTTACCATCAGGTGAGATTGTAATCAAGGGCTAACTTGTAAAGAAAAAAAAAACCACATACTGCAAATTTCAAGAAGATTACTAACCTAAAATGCACTAATCTTAATTTTCTCTGGGTTAATGCGCCCAGTGCAATAGCCTCGTTCTGCAAACTTCAAGAAGGTTTCTTTTTGGTTTAGGAAGTCTTGTCCTGCGAAAGTTTAGGTATTATTTGTTGTTGATTTAGGTATTATTTGTTGTTGATTTTCAAATAGATAAAAACTGAAATTTTCAGGTGAATAATTTCAACAGTCTTCGAAACAGACCAAATAGACCCAACAGAATTCGAAATTGTTGAAATTACTTACCAAAAATGTACTAAACTAAAATTTATCTGGGTTAACGCAATAGCCACATTCTGCCGACTTGAAGGTTTCTTCTAGGTCTAGGAAGTTTTCTCTTGAGGAAGTTAAGATATGATTTGTAAAGGTGTTGAATTTGTTGTTGATGCCTAGGTAGATAACAAGCTGAAATTGTCAGTTTAGGTAAATAATTTCAACAAATTAAGAAATTTAATTGTTGAAATTACTAACCTAAAGTGCACTAATCTAAATTTCCTCTGGGTTAATGCGCTCAGCTCATTCTGAAAACTTCATGAAGGTTTCTTTTTGGTTTACGAAGTCTTGTCTTGAGAAAGTTTAGGTATTATTTGTTGTTGATTTTCAAATAGATAAAAACTGAAATTTTCATGTGAATAATTTCAACAGTTCAAGAATTGGAATTGTTGAAATTGCTTACCTAAAATGTACTAAATTAAAATTTATCTGGGTTAATGTGACAAGTGCACATAGTCACATTCTGCGAACTCCAAAAACATTTCTTCTAGCTCTAGAAAGTTTAGTCTTGAAAAAGTTAAAATATTATTTGTAAAGGTTTGGACTTGTCGTCGGTTTCTTTGTAGATAACAAGCTGAAATTGTCGGTTTAGGTAAATAATTTCAACAAATTAAGAAATTTAATTGTTGACATTACTGACCTAAAATGGAATAATCTAAAATTTCTCTGGTTTAATGGGACTAGTGCAATAGCCTCATTTTGCAAACTTTAAGGTTTCTTTTTAGTTCAAGCAACAAAAAATAATTTCTTGTCTTGAGAAGTCTTGTATTGAGAAAGTTTAGTTATTATTTTTTGTTGATTTATAAATTGATAAAAACTAAAATTGTCAATTTAAGTAAATAATTTTAACAGTTCAAGAATTGGAATTGTTGAAATTACTAATCTTAAATATATGCAATCGTCAAGGATTTTTGTTAGTCTAGGAAGTATTGTCGTGAGAAAATAAGAGTATTATTTGTAAATTGTTGTCGATTCCTGGGTAGATTCTGGTTTATCTTCTGAATGGATTTCAAAATTGTCGTTCAACCAATTTACTTCGATGTTATCAATATCTTCCAAGTCTTGTTGACTTATCTCAAAGTCCACAAACTCTCATCCATGCGACGACGTGACCGACGCGTTCAACGTCTTAATCAAAGAGGAGATAAGTATTTAAGATCGATGTCTACGGACAAGAAAACGCCAATTTCATATGTAATACACAATAACATATGAACCAGACGGATTATTTATTGTCTTTTACCTCTTTGGAGTATTCATTGTCCAGGTGACCAATGACATAATTAAATTTTGTGAGGTCGCATACACGAGTAATTCCGCATATGGTGAATTGGCCCTGAACTGAAATGTTACTTCGTCGTTTTGGTACGTCGTCGAACATTTTGCCATTGAAGAATGATAATTAAGTAATATTTAAGTCTTTGGCAATATTTATAATCTAACGTTATTTTTAATCAGCCTTCAAAGTTTTATATTAAGTACAACTTAAACTAAATAATAATCAGATGTTGGTAGCGATAATATTTTTGAAATAAAGTTATCAAGCAAACATGCTATTATATTAACAACTATTTCCATGTGTTTCTCCGCGCAATTTTCATAGGGCGAAAGTATGCAACATCTAAAGGGTCATTATCTCATCATCTCATCGGGCGATGCTTCTGCGCTCGCCCAAACCCCCCGGTGACGCCGTAGTGGTCCCACATGGAGCCATCGGCACTTACTCAACACGAAAAAAAAAAATTCTGTGCGTTTCTCCACGCAATTTTCATAGGGCGAAAGTGCAGTAAGTGCGTTGTATTCGGAGGAAGGCAAATAAATGCAATGTTATTTGCTTCGCGGTTAGCCATGACTTCTAGAATAATATGAGAACTGAGATTGTCGCCCACTAATACTTTTTTACCGGTTTGTTTTTTTTAAACTGGCAACATAGTAAAATGAAACCAATCTTTGAAGCACTGAGCATCAAACCAGCCCGATTTGGTACGGTTGTAACGAGCTTCTTTGGGCCCGTTCTCAGTCCAAGTCTCCCACATGTTTTCGGCTTTGTAAACAACGTAGACAGGTGCCATTTCTGTTGCACTACCACATATCATTATTGATGTCGACGCTTTCGATGACTTTCTTGTAATCTCAGGATATTTGGTCCCACGCTTTACCAAAACTTTTACAGGGTCGTCAACTAGGCAAGTTTCATCATAATTCCAGATATTTGTATCTGGTTCGCCTTCAGTCTCCTTTTCGAAGTTGACGAAAAAATTCGTTGACTATAGTTTCATTTACCTCTGCTCGGCCATGAGTAATATTCCTAGCCACTCTATGAGACAGAAGAGATTTATGGCGTTTCAAAAAGGAGTGGGCCTATTGACTATTTAGTGCTTCTATGTCAAGATTCGAAGAAAATGATGTTCTACGCTCCCGACCAATACCCAAGGCGTCAAAGAACCTCCAGACTTTTGCTGCATCCTTATTTTCTACGGACTTCTTTTTACTTCTTTGCTATTGCTTCTGCCAATGTCAGTTAGCTTTTCGTAGCATCTAGCACAATGTCTTCTTTTTGGACCCATTTCAAGAACGTGTCCAGAGATTTTTCTTTTTTAGAATGAGAGGGACAAATACAAGAATAGAGTCGTCGTTATCAACCCATATTCGGCTCACTGCTGAGCACGAATCTCCTCTCAGTATGAGAGAAGTTACGCACCACGCTGGCCCAATGTGGATTGGCAGACTTCACACACGCAGAGAATTAAGGAAATTCTCTGGTATGCAGGTTTCCTCACGATGTTTTTCCTTCACCGTTTTTCTATCATACCTCTCATTTATTACATTTCTATTACGCTCCTCAAAGGATACATACGTACATGTCGTGGGCCGGGACTAAAAAGTCGTTCCAGTGTTACAGTGTTGCACGGACATATAGCCAAAAATTTTAAAAAGCTTGTATTGATCGTAATGTATTGATGATATATTTGTTTGTTTTTACTCATAAAAAAACTTACTCTTCCGGTGAAAAATTGAGCTTGATTGGTGATAATAACGACCGAGGCCTGCTTAGACGCCACATGCGACGTTTCTTCATTCCAAAACGTAAAAAAAAATACTGCGTGTAACTTGTAAATTTAGTTCCCACAACGATGCTATAAATACCAATGACATCGGAAATTAGAAAATTCAGATATTGAAAATTTTGAGCACGCAATAATAATAATAATAGAGATAACAACGCTCCGCATTCTACTACGCTGGTACGTTCTGTGCGGTACAGGTGCCTGGGTTGTCTTTTTAAAAAAAAAAAACGATACACGAATTATGTTTTAAGCAACCGTCGGGTATGGAAGCGGGATGAGACTGAGGGCTGGTCAGGCGGACGAAATACTTGTTGGTGAGGAAAAAGCTTAATTGGCGAAATGTCAGCAGGAAGGGGTGCTAAGAACACTTATAACAGTATGCATCGTAACAAATCAGCTGACTACACTACCTATTTAATAGGTATATATTTTCTTGACTTTTTTTTTTAAAGAATATTTGCCATATCTTTTATAATATGACCAAAATTCCCATTCCCCTCCAACTAGTCGGGAAAGACTGCTAGGAGTGGGTATGACAATAGACCAACGGGGCGGGGATCGGACCACCACCCCTCGATGATGAGCCCGACCGCTCTTACCGTTGAGCTATTGAGGCTTTTGGACTTATTCTATTAGGTAGTTAACTTACTTCAGATTGTCTGATAGGATAGGGCTTGAAATGACCGCCACCCACTGGGTCGCAGATCCGAGCGCGACGCAGTGTTTCAGCGTGGAGCCGTTGCTTAAAGTTGTATCTCGAGAACACTCCTTACTTTGTAAATGCATTTAAAATCCTCACTCGTATTGCGTCTGCAGTAAGGCACTCACTTGCGAACACTTTGTCTTCAACAAAGAAGAAAAAAGTTAAAGGGTGTCCGGTGACTGTGGTGCCTAGACTTGAGGACCAAGTCTTCTAATCCAGCTTTCACCAAAAGCGTCAGTTAGCCATTTCCGCACAGGAAATACCACATGTGGTGGAGCACCATCATGTTGATACCACGTATTCCGCAATAGAGCCAACATCATCTCTTATACAAATTTCTGTATCTTCGTTTGGAGGAATTCGTGATACAGTGTTCCGTTTAATCGCTCTGGTAAAAAGAGAGGTCCTATAATTTGGTTTTTAAAAATACCGGCCCAAACGTGCACAGACCAACGTGCTTGATGCCCGGTCTGCTGTATCGCAAATGGATTATTGTGAGCCCAAATGTGAGAATCCCGTCTATTCCACATTCCGTTCCTTGTGTGAGTGGACACATTAGTCCATATCACATTGGCAGCTAACCCGGGTTTTGAAACCACAGACAGTATTATATATGTAGATTAGTCGCTGATTTTCGTTCCTCCAGAATTGTCCGTGGAACTGTTGAACTTTGTTCCACTTTTCGTTTGATCGACAGACCCATTGTTTATTTTAGTGTTATTTTCCATAATACAGTTAACCTTATCCTTGAGGCTGATTAGTTCACTCTGATAGTCGCTTATAGGAGATAATTTTGATTTTGATTTTCACTAGCCTGTTAAGTTCGACCTCAATGCCCTATTGAGTGAGAGTGAGACGCCTATGGTCGTTAGAGGTATCGCATATTCTTATAGTCGTAAGTCGGGCGTTAGGAACGGGGATTTGTTTATGCCATGCATCCTTGTCCGTGAAGAACATGGGCGGAATCTTTTCCTTGCGAGGTTGCTGCATGGGAGCATCCTGGGACATGTGATATTGTGTCTCCACATGCATGGATGGTTATCATTGTTGGAGTTGAGTTCGTCATACAAGTTCTTTACTTCTTGAAAGTGGTGCTGTTCAGTTTCTGCGCTCTAGCTGGGTTCTTACGGTTCGGATTGAAATATTTGGGTTACATTTCATGATCATGTTGTTCAAATTAAAAAAAACAATAACGGGGTACTACAAAAACGATTCTTGTAATAAAAAACTTATTAACTCTAATCTTATAATAATATATGTAGTTTCACAAACGGTGACAGTTAACTATTATTATTTATCCAAAACCAGATATTACTTCACTTCACATATCACTGGTGGGTTTACTTTTCCCTCTTTATCACTTCGATAAAAATTAAGTATAAGGATTGTAGAAAATTCTTAGTTATTGTAAAAATTCAGTTAGATAACAAGATCTTCTCAATAAATATTTAAGGTACCTTTTACTTTCCTTGCTCCAGGAACAGCCGCATTAGGCCTTCTGATTGAAATATGGTTAATCTCTCACATGCAAGTGGACTTCGTTTGAATATTTCTACAATCTGTTTGACTTTTATGTTGACGTCTTTTATTTCTTTTAAAGCGGATTGTACAATCAGGTATTTGCTTCCACTTATTTATTCTAATTGCACCTTTAATGTTGAAAGCATTGTCACTCGTCGCTGCGACAATATCAACTTTAATTTCCCAAGTGTCTGTAATTTTTTGAAGTCGTTCTGCTAGGTTTTCGTAAGTATGTCTGTCTGGAAACTGAATGCATTCTAATAAAGATTTTAGTTCTGCCTGTTGGTTAAAAAATGTACCGTTACTGTGCAATATAGTTGCCGTTGGGAGCGGATGTCCAGCCATCAGTTGTTATGCTCACATATTCTGAATTATTGATTTCTGACTCACTATTAGTTTAGTTTGGTTGTATAAGTTTGTTAATGAAGCATTCGATAATGTCTTGCGACTAGGTAATTGATATGCTGGGTTTAATTCTTTTATAAACTCTTTGAGCTCTGCAGATTCAATGACATTGAAGGCTAAGTAATTTTTTGAGAAAACTTTCACTAATAATTTTTAATATTTAAATGTTCTGTTATTTTTGCTGAAAGTGGCTTATAAAAATATTGTGCTAATTTTGGGTTAGTGGTCAGGCTTTTTAGTTTATATAGATCGGTGCTTGTGCTGGTGGTAGTTAGTAAAGGCAGTTGAACCAGATGATGTAGATGAGGTAGACGTGGAAGCAGCGGGTATCTGAAGTTCAATTCTGGGTGAATCAGTAGGTGTTGTGGAGTGACGGACTTCTGTTGCAGAGGAAGCTATTGAAACAGGTGATACAGTGTCTGATCAAGTTGTAAGCACCGCCATCTTTCTCAAATTAAATCAAGTTAAAGTTAAATCGGAACACTAGCGGAGAGAAACACACTCATGACCGCTCTCGTCCGCGCTCCGGTGCTGAATCCCTTGTTATTTACGTATGCGAACTAACGCCCGCGTAACAAGTTTCTACTGTAACAAGTGTAACTATAAAAACAATCCAAATATCATTTAGACAGGCACAAGAAATGTCACTAACGAAAGGCCGTATTCATGCAAATTGTGCAGCTTCACAAGCAAGCGAAAATAATTTACGCTTCGCTTGCTTGTGAAAACACATTATGCGGTCACATATTCTCCTATTGTTCATGGAAGATCACGTGAACAAAGTGACCTAAAGACATAAGCATAATGAGGACGTTAAGCAAAATACACAGTAAAATAATCAAAGCAATGTATTTATCAATTAAGACTAATCACACCACTTCGGTTATTTATTAAACTATCATTTGGCATAGAATTTGGTGATGTAAATAATAAAGTGACGTTGTAATGAAAACCCCATCGTGCCCCAGGGTAGGGGCAGAATGGGGTACGTTTTTATTTTGCGTCACAGTCCAAGCAGATGTGGATTTCTTCTGTATTATCGTCGTCTACACCAGCACAAGCTGTATGAGCCCACCGTCCGCATATTTGGCAAGCCACCCAACCTTCACAAGACTTTAAATAAGTGTTGTTCACGTCAAGGCAGTACAGGCACATGGTATCCTCGTCGGTATTCTCTACACCAGAAGGAGCTTTTTGGGTCTTCTTCTTTAACTTGGGGTCATTGGGATTGGAACACTTTTTCGTTTTCTTAAGTTGTTCTCGTTCTTCTAACTCAATTTTGTAGGGGGTTGAAGTGAGGACAAAAGTTTTTCCTCGGCGATAATTTTTTCTCGTTTGGTTTCTTTGTTCGACTGTCGGGATCGCGAGAAGTTCTTGAGGCGAAGCATTTGCAAACGAAGTTGTTAAATCACGACATAATTTTCAAATCAGTTATTTTGAGGTATTTACATTTAAACACAATTTTAGGGACGCCGTACTAAGTAATAGGCACACAGCAAAATCAGCTGATATGTTAGCGAGCACCGAGGGCCGTTGACCTTTGTGCGTTTATTTTATGTTAGTTTGATAACATTTCTTTGTCAGTGTCTTACAAAGTGCCACCAACTTAGTTACCTAAATGCGCAGTTTGTTTGGTAATACTGTGTCCATTATTTTGTTATTTTTAAATCATAAATTGAAAAAATAAAAATTACATAAAATGTACCGAAGTGTTTGTAGATTTATGTTCATGATACAGAACCTCGAAAAAAAATATCCGCACTTATAAACTAAATCATCCTGTATAATAGATTATTGAACACCCTTTGATATTAGACATCAAGCATTAGGAAATATAAATATAAGAAAAATAGAAAGTTATAGATCAAAATGCTTAATGATTAGACTTTTTAAAAATAACAGTCTGTCAAGTCCTTTTGGATCCAAGCGGCTTCCGCTGTCCGCAATCGAAAAGAGGCTCTCGCAAGGTACAGATAAATCGAGTGTTTTTGTTCAATCCAATAAGCTATGGGATAATTTTTTAAGTGCACAACTGCTTGTACTTAGAAATGCTTAAACTCTTCAATAAGCCGTGAGTTTCCAGTGCATTAGGCTGGTTTTACAGTCACGCCGCTAGACGCGCCGTTGGACAGCGCGCGTTTGAACAGCGGTGCACCAACTAGTACGGCGCTCCTCAATTAGTACGGCGCGTTTCGCTGCTGTGAGACAGTCGTGTACAAACAGATACAAAATGAACGGCAATGCGGTTAGAGTACTGGCTATTTACTTTTTATGGAAAAAAAGGCAACAAAAACGTCGAAGAACAGTAGGTGTTGATCCTTATAACGCTACAAGGTTACTGAGAGGCAAACACGTAACATCTTTCTCTGATTTACGAGAAAATAGTTATAAATTTTATAAATATTTTCGCCTATCAACCAGCAGTTTCGACGAATTACTGTGCAAGTTAGAGTTTTCTTTACGAAGATCCAGCATACGTCGCATCCCCATAGCTCCAGTGGAAAAATTGGCGATTACTCTAAGGTAAGTGAAATAAAAGAGTAGGGTTTGTAATAAATGATAATATTTGTTTGGCTTATTTTAATCACAGTCGTATTTTAATTACAACCTAACACACTTATTCATAAATGCTGATTAAACCTATTTTAGTTAAAATGGTCTTAAAATCGGAATCTTCTCTTTCATTTTGCAAATGTAGATTTGAATCATAGTCTCATTTTAATCAGTCTTACTTTGTAGCTAAAAATTGACAAGTACTTGTGAGGTTAAATACATAAATAAATAAATACATACTTTGCCCTTTCGGAGCGGCATTGCCTCCCAGGCAGTAGCATTTTGATTTTTGCGAAGTAGTAATAAACTTTTTAAAATAAATCTGTAAAAACTAACTAATATCCTTATTGATTCTCATTATCAGGATAATTTGAGTTATTATCGCCAGTCGGCGATACGACATTTGATAATTCTACTGCAGATTCATTTGATAATTCTACTGCAGATTCATAAAGCTGCTGTTGAGGTGTAGAGGTGGTAGCATAGGCATAGGTATAATTATGAAGTGGCAATGTTTGAGTTGTGTAATTATAAGTAGAATTTGCGTTCACACTAGAATTAACATTATTTGCTGGTGATGAAAAGCTAGGTGTCGTAGTCGTTGGAGCTGAAATCCCAATAAGTAATTCTAGAACCTTTGCGCGAAACTGCAGCTTTTGATAAGCACTTAAATTACTTAGAATCGGACCAAGAGACTCAAAAAATGACAAATCATCAGGATTGAGGTTGGAAGGGGAAGTATTTTGGTTAAGCAACGTTATTAATTCGTTTTCAAAATTTGATTGTTCTGATTTACGTTTATTCATTCCACTACGTTTATTCCATTTGTTTTGACTATTTTCTGTGTTTTCCTGTGGTCTATGGAGCTGAGATGGAGTACTCAAGTTATTCGCTGATGTGGCTGTTTCAGTCAAATCTTCAGATACGATAGACTGATTATCGCTTAATGATTCTGTAACTTCATTTTCTGAAATACGATCAAGGAATGTCATTTGGTCGAAAAATAGATACTTCTTGTGTTTTGCAGCGCTTCCAGATGGCGTATTTCGCATATTCCCTTTTGTTCTGAAATAATTATCTCTGGCTGATTTCCATCGATGGCGTATTTGTTTATCTGCAATAAAAACGTATTTTTTTAGGTACTTACCTATATACTAAAATCAAATGAAAATACTTTTTGTTTTCAGGTTTTTGGCAACGGGCAGTACTTTCTCCGATTTATCTATCACATACAGAATGGGAATCACTACTGTAGCTAAGATAGTAGATGAAGTTTGTTCGACTATATGGGAAAAACTGCGTCATGAATGTCTACCTGAACCAACTACAGAAATGTGGCAGCGCATAAGTGAAGAATTTCAGTTATATGCAAATTTTCCAAATTGTTGCGGGGCGATAGATGGTAAACACATACGTATAGTAAATCCTGCAGGTGGAGGCTCAATGTTTTATAATTATAAACATTTCTATTCTATCGTCCTTTTGGCAATGTGCGATGCGAACTATTGTTTCACATATATTAACATAGGTTCTTGCGGGAAAAACTCAGACTCTACAATATTTCAAGAGAGTTCACTATTTCAAAAGTTACAGAACAATAGTTTGAGGTTGCCAGGTGTAAAGCATCTGCCGGGCACTAATATAACAGTACCACACATAATAGTTGGTGATGGTGCATTTGGTATATCCAACCATGTGATGAGACCTTATGTGCGATCCAACATGACTCATAAAAAGAAAATATTTAATTACCGCTTAAGTCGTGCTAGACGGTACATAGAGTCGACGTTTGGAATAATGTCCAACAAATTCAGAGTATTCCATACTACTATGAGTGTCAGTTTTCCTATTGCAAAAAAGATAGTTCAAGCCTGTTGCATATTGCATAATTTTATTAGAGTACGGGATGGCTACAACGTTAATCACACATTAACTATAACGGGATTGACTGATCTAATTAACGACCCAGATCATAGATCAGGAAACACATTACGCGATATATTCGCTAATTACTTCGTATCACCCACTGGTAGCGTGTCATGGCAAGATAGATCTGTGTTCTGATTTTATAGTTGACACCTACTGCGAAATTCAAAAATGGAACGAAACGAAACGCAGTAATATCGTCGTGGCTTATTTGATTTACCTACCCAATTAATATTTTTCACTAGGTGACCCGGCAGACGTTTATGTTTTAATGGAGGATGGAGGATTTCGTTTGTGCAACTAGCGGTAAACATGTATGTAACAAAAAAGATTTTATTAATAAATGTTTCTTACCTAAGTCTGTATTGAAATTTTCACAACACAATTCCTTTCCAATTTCTTCCCAGGCTTTATTTTTTGCGTCCTTATTCTTATAAAAATCATCGGCCGGGTCCCATAAACATCTTCTAATTCGCACTTCGTCAATTACTCGACCCGTATCGATGTGATTCATTTTGTACACAACAGTACCTAACGGCACGTCTCAACGGCGTGAGACTAAAACGCACAATGGCCGTAGAAGCGCACGAGCGGCGCGCGCTTCGACCGCGTCGCGCGAATAGGACGCGTTCAACGAACGGCGCTGCTCAAGCGCGCGAATTTGAAACGCTACTAATACCCCAATACATATCCGAGCGCGCGCGCTCCGACGGCGCTGCCGAAACGCGTGACTGTAAAACCAGCCTTACATGTAGAAAGTTGTTTTTTTACAAGCAGCCTGTGAAAATGCCAAATATCTTTTTCTACATCAGTGGCTTCTACCTCGACCTCTTCACTATTATTTTGTGGAACTTCTTTATGTGATTTAATATCTAAAATTAAATTATTTATTTTATTTATAGTGCGTGAACAAGCCAGCAAGTTATAGTCAGCAATTTTTTTTTTAATCTTGGATCTAAAATTGTGGAAGCAGCTAATAAATGGACTTGTTCAACACTTCCGAATCTTTTTTCAAGCCGTCCACAATTAAAGCTTTTGTTTTAATACCAACGTCTGTTGATGTTTTCATGGATTCATATATTACAGTCAGACAAGTATTCTAGCTGTATATCATAGTTTCATTCATCTTAGTGTGTAAATTCACAACCCGGCAAAATTTTATCGTCCTCCTTCGTGAAAAAAACTTCTCATGTAAGCTGTTGAGACACTGGAAAATTCTGGCTAAGTAATTCCTATTTACAATGGCAAATACATCAATCAATCAAACCAATCAGAATTCACTTATTTCAATTAGGATTATATTACAAGCATTTTTGAGACGACTGGTCAAGGTTTTATATAATGGTGATAATAATTAGTCGAAAACTTGAAATTAATGTTCTTCTATAAGAACCGTTGAAGTCAGAAATATGGCGAGTTTTTTTTAGTTTATCCTGTGCCTGTGCCGTAATCAAATCGGTGTGTTCTGTGTTCGCTAAAGCATGGTGCCGTTATAACTTGATTATTGACTCCTGACAATAGCCCTGACTGATTTGAGCAAGATATCTTTGCGTAGTATCTTATGCATGGTGAGTTATTCTTGTTATATGAGCTGAAGTACCTTGTTGACGGAAACAAGTACCTACTTCCTCTCTACCACTACGATTACGTATTTTAAAATGCAAGGATAGATAAAGGCGTGTGTTACATGCAGTGTAGCCAACCCTACAGTTTTAACTGTAGATCTACAGTTTTTTGGGAATTCTCTCAGTTTTCAGTTTAGACCTCGAAATCTACAGTTTTTTATTTAGAATGCGTATCGAATATTGTCATCTATTTTGTTTGCTACGTAGTCCGCATAAAGACCGCAGAGTCGATAATAAAGAGGACCGTCAAACCGTCCCAATGTGCCCCGTCCCATACTTCCATAGCGTGTTCAAAATTTTAACTAAGTCTTCGAAAAAGTTTGGTCATAGCGTGTTCAAAATTTTAACCAAGTCTTCAAAAAAGTTTGGTTATGTTACATATAGCGGTCTCAAATAAACAAAATGATTAAGATTTATGAAAAAAAATATCATTTACCTATTGTTTAAACTTTTTTGAAAAGAAATCTCAACGTTTGAACATAAAAACCAATATATTTTTATTCACAGCGCCATTGTTGTCGCGCCGCCATATTGCATTGCACTATACCAATCGCAGCGCGTCTTGCGCCATACAGCGCAAGATACGCGCTGCGATTGGTCGAAGCGGTAGCGCGCGAATTTGTTTGTAATTCATATTTTCGTCGACATTGTTCTATAGTGCGCCATGTTCCACTGTTCCCCCAACTGTTCCATATCGTGGCATGATTGGCTTCAATCTAAATACGCCCTTTACGAACCTCTTAATCCTGTCTGCTTTTCATGATTCTATGCCAAGCTTTTCTCCCATGATAAGGGACAAAAATGATCTATGGCAGTTAAGGTTATTTATTATAGCCTGCACCGTTTTCATATTTTTTTGGTTAATAACAAATGGGACAGATGTCAGAAGTGATCCCTTGTTATGTATGTGGCAAAAACTCCACCAACTTTTGTAAGTAGTATTGCATTGTTTCATAGTACGATTACCTGTAGATATACAAACAAGAAGTGTCGGTTTATCCCCTCCACTCCTCTCAGCAATTTGGTAGGTGGCCGGTGATGGGCCGGGCAGCTCGAAAGCGCCTTAGCGCTACGAAGCCAGAAGTATTCGGAGTAGTGCCGTAGTAGCGGTTGTCCTCGTATAGTCCGTTCTAGTAAGTCCGCTGTTTCCATTTGAAATGCCGGATTCCTTTTTCACTTTTAAGGAAAAAGCCACAAAGTACGCACTGGATACCCTTCTGCGACTTAGTATGGGTAGGTAGACGAAAATAGGTGCAGCGTAGTATGTTTTAAAGGTCCGACAAATCGGGGAACGTAATGGGGAAATCATGAGCGGCAAGTGTGGGAATGCTTGCGCGAGCATTACCACGGAGGTCGTCCGTTGCCTGCGTGCGAGAGGGAGAAGCCATGGGTGGGTGTGTTGACAAAAATATGGATAGGGAGATAGCATGATATTGAGCTTTCTGGCAAACCCCGGCGTCTGAATGCTTGCCGCAGAATATGCTCGCTGCCAGTGTAAGGTTGCTCAATGGGTGCACTGTCCTAAGAGGTTATTAATAGTTTAGTTTTTTCTAATCCCAAGTTGAATGAATTAAATATTTCGACGCCATTTTCGACAATCAAATGTATTAGAATTGTCTGTTGCCTGCCAAAAAAAATGTTTTTCCGACGCGACATCGAGATTAGTAGCCAGTAGAAACATTTCATACGCCTGCCTCCATTTTCTCCATTCAGACACGTTATTTTTTTTTTTTTTTTTTTATTTATTTTGTACCAATAATAGTAACACACAAAAGTAAAAAAGAAAAACAGTGAACAAGGAAACACTTATCTCTATAAGAGATCTCTGCCAGTGACCCTTGGCAGTGGGAGAGATTTTAAACAAAAGAAATGGATAGGTACAACAGAAAAAAAGTGAGAAAACATATTATACTTAATACATAAATAATAAAAGTAAATAATATTAAATACATTAAAAATAACACTAATAAATAAATTGAAATAAATATATAAATTATAACAGTACATATCAATACTATATAAAAATAATAACTAAATAAATACATATATACATACATACATATAATATATCTATGATGATAAAGAAAGATAGTGTTCACGAAGTCGATGTTTGAAGGTATCAACAGATGGGTTTTTTTTGAAAATGGTATCAGGTAGTGAGTTCCACAGACGCGCTGCGATTTTCATTGTTATGTTGGCATATTTTTAGCTTGTGGACGGACGGATTATGTGGTAGTGACTGGTGTGTTTTGAGATGGGTTGGACATTTCAATATATAGACATATAATTGATTAATTTAAACATTGACTCTTTATTTGACTTTTTTATTTTACGGACACTGATATAAGATTTTTCATTGTATTACTAATTATTTTAATATTTTGATTTTTGACACCATGTTGTATTTCGTTTATTCGTCCAGTGAAAGAGACATACAATATAATTAACAAAGACATTTACGTAGACAAAATATAGATTTAGATTGTATATGTAAACGGTTTTACTTTGATACTTTATAAAATACCGAAAAATAACACATTAAATTGTAATCAGTATGTTCAGTTTACAATATATCGACAGATTACAATATCGCGAGTGAGATTATAAACTAACGTATTTTACAATTTAACGGTGATATACACATGTAACACAAGTATTCTTAGTATTTCGGAGCTCATCACTGCCATTGACTGCCATGGTAACCGGTTTCTATGAATATCTGCATAAGGTCCTCCGGGGTTGTTATAGGAATATGAGCGTGAACCTACAATTGATCTAATAGTATTAGATCAATTGTAGGTTCAGATATGGACACCAAATCTCCACATCCTCCATATGAGCTTAATGTCGCGTCAAGAGGACGAGGTACCGAGAAGAGTGGTCGTCCAATCAGAAAATGAGCAGGAGTTAAGCATGAAAGGTCTGAAGGATCGGAAGAATGAGGTGTAAGTGGTCTGGAGTTAGGGATGGCTTAAATTTGAGTCAGGCATGTTGCCATCTCTTCGTAGGCCAAATGCGGTAAATTTACAACACACTTTAAAGGATGCTTGACTGATTTGACCGCGCTCTCCCATAGTTCGCCCATATAGGGAATATAAGGGAGGTGTGGTTTTGAAATCAATGTCATGGTTACTTAGATCCGCTTTTATGTCTTCGGAGAAGTATGTAAAAAAAATTGAAACATCGTTACTGGCTCCAAGGAACGTGGTAGAGTTGTCGTTCTGGCGTTATAGCGTCAGGAAGGAAAACCCGACTTATTTTTATACAGTAGATAACACGCACTTGTTTATATGACATGAAAAACTTATAAATTAAAATTTTCAATTAGAAATGTATGCTTCACGATTCCCGCTAAAAATCGCCAATCGCCAGAGATTAAAAAAATTTAAATGTATTTTATAAAATAAAACCCTTCACATTTTGTCTAACTATCTTAAAATTATAGTTTATTTATAAGCTACCATATTCCATTAATTCTATATTTTATTGCAACAACAGTCAAGTAGAAAATTGCTTGTAATTCATTTTTTAAAAAGGTCAAGTCTTTAATAATTGTCTCTAAATCTCCTCTTAAAGTCCCTTCATCTAAATTAATCAATTCAATTAACAATTTATCGCCATGGAGGTTTTATAGGTTGGTATGATATAAGCCGATTTGGTATATTGATTTATTATTTCACTGATTTATAAATAGTAAAAGAATAAAAGAATATAAAATAAAAGGACTATCAAATAGATGATGCGAAGTGGAATGGTGAACTGATAATCTGGTAATGAATTGGGCAAAACAATTTATCTACGCATGCGCGTTTTACAGTATTCTAAATATGAAATAAATATGGAATGTAGATGTAGATGGCCAAACCTAAAGTGGGCGAGCGAAAGAGTTCGTTTCGTTTCGTTCATGACAATCCTGTAGTTTTATCTACAAGGCGACCGGATCCGCAATCAGGTACCAAATTGAAATACGGCGCCTATTATTGCAGTACTAACATCGCATATTATGAAATTCTATTTGAAGTTGCGACGTAAATTTAAATTCAACGATAGTAAAATAGTTCCGAAAGTTTGAATGTCGCTAACGTTCGCAGCGCACATGGTGTAGTCTGTCATTTGGGACGTTTCTCTAACCAATTCACTGGATAACAAGAAACATCAGAGCCTGTATCTACAAGGAAACGTTTCATAGAAATCCCATCCGAAACAAATAAGCGGCGACTGCGAAACAGGCAACCAGGCATAGCCTCTACAGACTGTATTTCACGTTTCCCTTATCTACAAACGAAAACGGTTGAATACACTTGAGGGCACGATTTCCGTAGGTCGAGTGATACCAACATCTCGCTGTTCAAGTTACGCGAAGGTGAAAAACGCCTACCAGCGCGGCCTCTAGATCTACTCCTGTTACTTAATTTTTTAAAGCTGCGACTTGTTGAGCTAACTCTTCAACGCGCTGTGCCAATATCGCCATGGAAGTTTAATGTGTTTAGTATACTTAAATGAGGCAATGTTGTTGATTGGTATGTTTATTGATATATTGATTATAATAATATTACGGATATAACATAAAAGGTTTAACAAATAGATGATGCGGAGTTGAATGATGAACTGAATTCCACTCCGCATCATCTATTAGATAGTCCTTTTATTTTATATCTATATACAATTTTTTTTTTTTATTTTTATTTATTTAAAAACGCATGACCACCATTCTTGTCATTATCAATGCCCTTTCTCATAGGACAGTCCCGTTTCAAATGCCCTTCCACATGACATAAGAAGCACTTTCTTTTATCAACATTACTTTTACACTGCTGAACAAAGTGATTTGTTTTGCCGCACTTAAAACATTTCTTTGTCTGAAACTTACTATGCTGTTGTACATAAAGCGCTACATTTTCACCACCCTTGTCCACACCTCTGGCCTTCACTCTCTTAGCTGAAAGTCGCCACCAAGTCATCAATTTTACTTGTTTATCAATATACGCAGATGTGAAGTGTGACCATAGCACTCAGGAAGACATTAAGATTTTTGTAATTAAAAACTTATCTTAAATTTCCTCACCGGCTTGCTTTAACTGGCAAGACATTTCTTGTAACTTTGAAAAAAATGTTGCTAAATCCCCGCCTTCATATTTAAACTGAAAAATCTTCTGTTGTAACATCAGTGTGTAAGTAGCATGTCTGCTACTAACATCTCCTTTACGAGAGAAATCAATTCCTAAAATGTGGTCTGGTTTAATCTCTGGTATGACGAAAGCTTTTAAAATATGAGATTGGTCTTCAAAATTTATCGGAATATTTATATATCAAAGTTTTTGCAAACGTTGCCCACCAGCTGGGGTAACTTCAACACCAGTGTCTTTGACTAGTGGTTAAGCCTTGGTTTTCTAATTTGGTATGTATGCCATTGCCTGGAATTGTAATGGCAGAACCAGAAAAAAAGACCATTAACTTGAATAACAGCGTAAGGCCTATTATCTTGAGTATAATTTTTGTTGAGAATTGTGTGGATCCTATATTTTTAGAAGTAGAAATTAATCGTTTTGAGCCACTGTAGTCAATCTTTGTTGTTATGATTATTTTTCACACAATTCTCTGAAATTGTTTTATAAATTTTTAGCTTTATTTTTAGCACAATCAGGACAGTCAGGTGCTTTGGAATTCTCAAGACCACAACCGAAACAAAATATTTGAGATCTATCAGCAGTGCACAGTTTAGTACTGTGTCTACACAGCGGCAGCGCACGCAGTACTGAGGCCTTTTACTAATGTTCTTTGTAGTAATTGAATATATATGTCGGAGAAACGCCGTCCTCCACGACGTAATTATCCTTTGTTAAGCGTGTTGGTGTCATTGGGTCCAGCAAGCACAAACCAGATAATGAATTTACGTATTTATTCACGTTTACATTCACACAATAAACTAGTGTAACAATAATAAAGAAACGATGACTTCTCCCAGAGGTACTCCCTCGACCTAGCACTGAATTATTAATGCCCGAAAATAAAATTGTGAAACAAAATAAGATTCTAATTCGAATTTTTGAAACAAGTAATGACAAATTGCATTTTGTTTTTTAATTCTAGATTTCAAACAAACAATGACCTTTTTACAATAATGGAAACGAAACTGTTTACATGAAATTATTTAAAATTAATCTATAATTGATTTCTGCAACCAACTCCAACTTTAGTCTTCTCCTCCGACATATATAACTAGAAAGAAAGAAAGAAAAGTTTATTCAGAATACACATCATACAAAGAAAAGAGAGAAAAAAAAACAACAAATTAAATACATTGCAACCTGCATGATGTGATCCTAAAAGGGTCACCACTCAGCATATTGCAGTGTCCGTAAGGATACCGCGCTGATCTTCCGTGGAGCCAAACTTTTTAACTACTATCAAAATTATTATTATTAAAGGAATAATCTGACTAATAGGACTACATATAGGAGGATGATTTTTATGAAATTTAACTCTTGTTATATTTATGGTAGTTGCTATTATTGTTTTTGGTAGAAGTATCAGCATACGCAAAATCAGGAGCTAAGTATCTGGAGTAAGTTTAGGCGGCTCTTTAAATAAGGCTAGGCTAGACTGAATGTGTTTATAATTCCGGCATGCAGTTCGTAATTCGTCAATAGAGGTTATGGAAGTAAGAGAGGATAATGTATTGGCGTAACAAGAACGGATTTTATGTAAAATTATCTTCTATCTTATCTTCTGGTAATGGTTTTCTGAGCCTTGATAGACCAAACATTATTGACCGATAGATAGCAATATTTTCTTTTTCACCATGAGTTCGTGACCTTGTATCACTTAATAACCAAATTCATTTATTTAAACTAAGCCTAATTAGTTTAAAGCACTTTCGAAAAGTCAGAATTATATCACAATTTAAATTAATCTAATGGTGGTAATGGTTTTTTTTTATATTCTCAGCTGAACAAAACTCGTGGACACGTTGAATGAACGTCCTTACACATGTATTGCCATTAAATTTTAATTTCGAAAAAATATTAAGATTATTGCTTTCGCAATAATGTTAGGTTTTGACAGATCACTAGTAGAGGTGGCCAAGGGATCAGTGGCAGAATCTAAAAGTGTACAGTCTAGTGTACAGGAATATTCCTTATATAATTTAACGCAGTCCTCGTAAGTTACTTTAGTCTTATTATGCAAGCCTGTAGTTTCGGCTGTCCCTAATTTGAAAGGTTTGAATGAAATTTCACTAGTGCGTTGCCAGCCTCGCTACAGCTTGTAGACCAGGATTCCAATGTTTCCATCGAGATCCTGGCTTTCGGATCAGTACAGGCAGGAGGGATGTGGGTTTTGTAATCAAAAACAAGTGGTTAATTTAAATCACCGGTATCTCGGCTATATATTAAATTCCAACATAAATTTCCACTTAAATAAATTTATTTATTTATTTTGTAAAAGTAAAATTACTTTTACAAAATAAATAAATAAATTTATTTTGCTTTAAAGTAAGGAAAAAAAATAAGCATCAAGTGATTATATAAAGCTATATAGTCCATTTACTAATTCGGTGGAATACCTACATTTCTATTTCCGCTTGCGGTGTTTCTATGAGAATAACAGTTCTTTATTCTTATTCAACCTTTATCAAGTATGATAAAGATGACAAATTCAACTAAAATGAAACTTATTCTTTCGATTCTAAAAATGAAGTTTACTACACAGGCTTAAGTTTCAATTTAATTAAAATCAATAACATTCATAACACAGAACACAAAACAGCACAACGAGATCGGTGGTTAAGACTGAGCTAGAGGAACTAGCACCCTGTCTGAAAAAAGACCAATATTGGTGGCCTCCACCGTGAAATCGAAAGCCTGCATAGGCGAGACAGACGACCGCACGGGACGGCTGCCAAGATCGGAATGGTGACGTTCGATCCGTCCACACCTTTGTTGGATAATAATCCTGGGTTGTTATGGGATAGGCGGGGAGAGTGACTTGAGTGGAAAAGGGGATTGTAAATTTATGTTATGGGGAGTGTTTTATTCTGTAGGCGTAACTGTAGATTCGTGAGGAGAATCGTTAAAATAATTTACTTGCCTTTGATACCTGTACGGTCTTCGCGAATTACCACGATGGTACCGTGTTAGAGAATCTCAAGTAACTATTATGTTGGGATTTGTTGCTATTATACTGGGTTCTAGAGTTATAATTTCTTCTGTCCCTATAATAATTATTATTATGAGGCCGGAGTATATGATAAGGCCTCGTCCTCTGCTGCTCTTATAGCATATTTTAAAGATCCATAATAACGGGCAGTTATGATAGTACCTAGTCTCAGCGCCGGCCCGAAGTAAATTTTAGAATGGAGCGAGATCCAATTATGGCGCCTCTCCTGTTTGCTCCTAACATTATGAAATGAAATGAAATGAAAATTTCTTCTATTTTTCTTTACCATTTTGGCGCCCTCTAGGATTTGGCGCCTGGAGCGACCGCTCCGTTCGCCGTATGGACGGGCCGGCCCTGCCTAGTCTTTGGCTCTTTAAACCGTCCGCGAATAGTTGTATGGCGATCCTTTCATTTAAAGGACGCAAGACTTCATATTTCGCAGAATCTCCTTCAGCTTGTGCTATAGTAAGATCATGAGATGCAAATAATTTTTCAATTTCTTTACCAAAATCTTTTATAGTATTATTCGCCTGTGTAGCCGACTGTAGCTTTATAAGACTGTAGATTTTTTAGTAATTATGTGTAGGCGCATATCACGAAGTAGTCTCTACGTCGTTACACGTCTGACACTGACGTAACTTTGCATGTCGAGATAAACGCGTTTTCAAAATAAAATTAATTAGAAACGACTTACCCTGATTATTTAACATTGAATCGTGCAACTCAGTAGCGTCTATTAATTTTAATGTCGTTGTCTCGTCATCAGTCATTTCCGGTAATAGGCTAGTGGCCATCTTTAAATCTAAATTTTCCTTATTCTCCATGGCTGGAATTGGTTCCTGTAATTTACATAAATTATAGATGTCTTTAAATAGATATTCTATCCTACATTTATCGTCCACTATATATTTTTGAGTTTCTTGATTGTATTCGTCCTCACTTAATTTAGTATGAATAACCCCTATTAAGGTTGTATAATTGTCATAACACTTTTTTGCAGCACTGTACTTTACTTGTAATATTTCACCTTTTCTTCTATTAGGTCTGGTCGCATTCCGATAGGGATGTCCACTTTGAAAAAACATCGATATTTTTTTCGATTCGATATATCGAAACTGTACTGTACTGTTAAAAAAAACAGTAAAAGCCATACATGAGAAAAATCTTTATTACTAATATATTAAAGTAAGAACAAAAAAAACATCTGCATTTATTTTTATTTCCAGTGTTCTTTTGGAATACTTTGCTAAAACAACAGTTTATTTAAACGTTTGCCTTTTAGCCTATTTCTTTGTTGATTGATGACTTGTGCTGCTTTAGAAAACAAACGTTCGGATGGGACTGAAGTGCCTACCATAGTCAAGTATTTGTATGCAATTGAATGTAGTTTAGGAAGCTGAATCTTAAGATCATTCCAAATTTCTAAAGGGTTTTCACTTAATCTGGCTACGCAAGTAGATCGATAGTTCATCTGAAATAGAATCGTCAGATTGTACCGTTTTCCAGCTCTTATGAACTAATTTGTGGTGATCATACCACAGTGAAAATTTTTCCTCTGGTTTTTCAGAATTATCTGAAGAATCAGATTCCACGATCTCGTTTTGTACTCTACTTTTCATCATTTCCTTGATTTTTGAAGCAGCATTTCCCGCGGACCCTCCGTACGGAGCAGACCGATTTTGTACTCCGCGAACTAAACTACACATATATTGTGCACGTCAATCATAATAATAGTTTGTGTGAAGCTTATTTAAAAAAAATGTCGGAATCTTCGCCAACAATAAACTCAAAACAAACTAAACGTAAGTCCTAGAGGAAGCGGTCGCAAGACTCCTCCACAGACTACAACACGTGTATTACAAGCAACATTGACGAAATGCGAAAAATGTTCGATGAGTTCAAGTTAATTTGAACACAACAGGAAAACAAGAAATTGGAACTGCTTCAACAAACAGTGAATACAATAAAACAGCAAAACAATGAAATTCGCTCCTCGATGGAGTTTATATCCCACCAATATGATGCCGTAAATATCAAACTGGATGAAATGAAATCAGAGCAAAAAAACAATCTCTCGTATATTCAAATTCTAGAGGAACGACTTGAAAGCATCGAAAAAAAACAAATCACCACAAGTATTGAAACTCGAAATGTCCCTAAAACCGCAGCTGAAAGCAAATCGGATTTCTTTTAGTACCGATATTTTTTAATTAGTAGTTATATAAGCGTTAAAATGGCACATGCATACTTCCTGGGCATGATTGAGCGTGAGCGTCGCATGAGACGCTCGCAGCTGAGGAGGGCCCAGCTTAGAAATAAGTAGCCCAGATATACCAGAACAAGAATTCATAAAGACCTACAGGCTGTCTCTAGACTTATTTCAACAGCTGGTCGACGAGCTACGCCCCTTCGTCAAAACAAATATACGATCAACGCCAATCTCAACGGAACGAAAAGTAAGTTTTGTGCGTTTTAAACAATGATAATTTTATACTATAGATCGGTACGTTCCCACAAAAGCACCTCAAAAAGTAATCTATGTGATAGGCTACAACAACATTCAGCGCACATACGCACAATTTTGTCGTTAATTCCATTAATTAAATATGTCGGAGGATTGAATGGTAGCGCCATCTTACATTGATAAGGTGGCGATATCTGTTAGAAACGTCAAAGAGTGCGTGTCGTTTATCTGTCAGTTGTTTGTCTGTGGACGTCTGTCAGTTAGCGAACTCTGGGAGAGCTCGCGGTGGATTTCAAATCTAGCTTAGCTGGAAGCCAACACGAGCGGGGATGGGAAGTGTTTGATATCAGTAAAAGGGTCCTTTAACCCAGCCAATGACGGTTGCCAGCCCGTAATCTCGCTCGTGCTTGACTACCTGCCCTATCATAGATAACCCTGGTTTACATGTGATAGTATCAGCGCTGTACTTGATCAATATAGAGCAGGGGTTCCCAAACTTACAAGTATCACGCCTCCCTACTGCTTAAAATGAACGTGCCTACGCCTCCCCTCGGCCCATGGCCCAGCAAGTAGTAGCAAGTGAACTCGCCAAGCAATATTAAAATAAAATAATAAGGGTTTTTAAAATCCAAATATACGTTTTCAGATGTTTTATTATAAAAATATTGCTTTTACACACTAATTACGTTTAAGAAGAATCAATGCGATGGATGAGCTTGCATGTTTCTGACAAGATTTCCAATTCTAGGATCAAAAGAAGAAAGTTCACAACGTAGATCACTAGCAATATCTAGTTTGCTTCTGTACTTTGTTTTTATTGCTAAAACTGCTGAAAACGCTTTTTCGCACAAATATGGCTTTAAAAGGGTAAAAACAATTTTAGTGCTTGCTCTGCTATGCTGGGATAATTTCCCGCAACATCCGCACTCTCATCCAACTGTATTGCAAAAAAACATGATTCTTTCACAGCCTCCACTACTTGATTTTTTATATCTTCTGCCATATCATCAATACGACGTTTCACAGTATTATCAGAAAGAGGTATTTGTGAAAATTTTTGTTTACTTTCTGTTTCAAGAACGATATCAGCTGCTTTCAATAAGCAGGGTTTAACGAGTGTTTCTCCGATAGTATGGCTTTTCTTGGCTTTTGTAGTGACAATTCATAGGAAGCTTCGAGCACTTTCTCAGATGACTGAGCAAAGATTCCTGTACTATCCAATTTCATGCGCTTCAAACTGCTTAGGTAACCTCGGTTACATATAAGTCGAATGCAGGTGAGACAGAAACGCAAATTTGAGCACGGATCCGGTTCCCGCGCGCACTCGCGGTCGCACAGGGAGCAAGACCGTGTCAATTTTGCTGGAAATTTGGAAAACTTTTGTGAAATTTACGAAAACTTTGAAAATTTTGAAAAAATAATATTAATAAATTTTTGTTTTTTATGTTACAGGGAGACGCAGGAGGCCTGAAAACGTCACCCGGACTGCGAATTAACAATTAAGGACCAAAGCCGACTTTAAATTTTTACGAAGTGTTGACAGAATCTATTGAAGCAAAAAACTCCTTCGGCTTGTCTTTTAAAGCGCTGTGTTTTGTTGACAAATGACGTTCCAAACGCGAAGATCTCATAGCATCATTGCTGAGTACTTCATAACAAATAACACACTGTGGCTGGTCAATACCACTTTTATTCATAGAAACAAAACCGTATTTAATATAATCATTATTATATTTGCGTTTTTTCGCAGAGCTCATGGTGAAATAAAAGTAATCGGTCACTGGCACTACTCTTACACACAAATAACTATAACGCACGCACAACGCTCGTTTGTTTTTGCATCAAGTGCATACGTGTTCTCGCAAGGCGCTACAGCGCGGAAATGCATGTTGCGCGCGCGTCCGGCATGAGACAGCCGCCGGCGCCCGCGCCCCCTTCTTCATGTCTTCGCGCCTCCCTAGTGGGGCGCGCCCCCCACTTTGAAAATCAAGTAAGTTAAATGGTCGTTCCAGTAATGATTGATAGTGTTACTTTGTGTATCTGCCATCCTTGACATGTAAAGCTTAGAAACTGTGCCGAGGCTTCTCCTTTATCAGAAGTAGTATATAGTCGATGCCCCGATATATATTTATGTGTACCTTAGGTATTAATTGGTTAAATAACGTTCATTGCTGACCACATCTAACATTGAGTTGTGTATAAATTTCCTCTTTTGGGCGCCTCACTTTTCATGCAATAGTGACACATCTAACAGTATTTAACATCATTGTTTTTAAGTGGTAGAAGTAGATGCGAAAGGAAATCTTTCTATAAACTTCATCAAAACCTTGACCCGACTAAAATTACCTTTAGATTGATTAATGTATATAATATATAATATTACATTTTTACTAACTTTTTCTCTACTTACATTTGTAATAAGAATCTGCACCTGGAGATGCCCAGCATATGACACCTCTCCAAGCAATTGCAATATTCGCAATTCTATTTCTTTTAAGGGCTTCTTCCCTGGCCCTCCTCCTGTACCATAGGCATGTTTTTTTAATTTCCACTTCTCTTTTTCGTATCCGATATTTGAGCACGTGCCAATACTAAAAAAAATTACTCTATACTGTTATTGATATCAACACTGCAAATCCAAATCCCTCTACTTACAGTTTTCCACTCTTTCGCGGTTTTGGTGGCTCCATCTCCATAATAATAATAATAATAAAAGCCTTTATTTACTGAATTTTATATACATAATATATCATTGACACTGATTCTTTTCTTCAGCTTGCCCTCGGGCATAGGCCTCCTCCAGACACTTCCATAGTTCTCTATCTCTTGCTTTCCTTCTCCATGTGTCTCCTGCTGTCTGTCTGAGGTCATCCAGAGAAAGGAAAAGAGGTCGCCCCTGCCAAAGATGGGAGGATGACCATCTTCATAGTTGTTTACAATTCTGGCGACATTCTGCCAAAAATCTTGTATTCTTTGATTTGCCAAGGCACCAGTAACTATGCATCTCCGAGCATACTGCAGATTTTCCTCAAGGAGGCGTAGCAACCTTCAATTGTGCATTGGACACGATTCTTGGCCACTAGAACAAAGGTTGTTACTTATTTTTGACGAGAAACTTAAATATCACATCGATAAGCCTAGGCTGAGAAGGTGAACACAAGTATATCTGTCGCTAAACTTTGTTTAGAACTTTACACTTTTAGGAAGGATTATAATCGTAAATGTTGCTTATAACACCACCATAACTTCAGAGTGACGAAAAGTTACCAAAGCTTACACTATTAATGCTGTGGACATTTCTTTGGCTCTGAAAACGTACAACGACAACAACAGTGACAAACGACATCTACAGTGAGGACGAGCACCTCGGATGAGCACATGTTACGTGCTTCAATGTAAACCTTGTAGGCTTCACTTTTTTTTTCTTTGTGTAATATGTACTCTTCTTCTGAGAGGTTGCCTTCTTTTTTAGCAGTGCGCACGTCACACTAGTCTTCCTGTGGTTTAAAAATAGAAATCTTTTCCTTTTATAAGATTGCATTAAACAATTTGCGAGTAATTTTTGGTTATCCTGGCACCACTCGGTATAAACTCGAAAAATGTGAGATTTTGATTCAAAAGTCTGTTACTGCTAGAGCGACAAAAGTGACTTGGTACTTTGTTCAATAAATCCAACCATTCTTCAATAGTGTTTGATCTAATAACTTTCGTAACAGGTACTTTTGCAAGTTTTGTTTGTCGTTTTTCTTGTTTAGGCCTTAAGTCCTACCCTTCCTTTACAATTATCCTTCAACTTTTTAATCCATCCTGATAGTGTATCGCTATTTATATTGAAAGTGCTAATAAAAAAGTTTTTGCACACCTTTACAGTAGCGTTCTGATCATCCGGTAAATAATAGTCATAAGCCATTTTTCTTTGTGCCATTTCTTCCGAGATACTCGTAGTTTTCCGTCTTTTTAAAACCGGACGCAACCGAACAAGATTCTTTAAATAGTATTTTTTAGCGTTCCATGTATTTATGTTCCAAAAATAATCTAATACTGCTTTTCTTTTGTGTTCAGATATAACACTGAATATATAACCTCGTTTAGACTTAGCAATACAAGAATGGGCACATGGCTTTTCTTTAAGATATTTTTTGGATTTTGGCACCAATTCATATCTCGTTTTTGCTCTAGATTCGTCACATTTCCTCTTTCTGCCTGTATATTTTTTGCCACATACCCTCAGAACCTATTGATTTCCCTTTGCTTTCTATTTATTTCCTCATTATTATCAGAAAACTCAAGTTTCATCAGATACCCTATCATTGGTAAATCAATCATTAATTGGCTTTAGTAACCCCGTTTCTTCATCAAGGTAGTAATTGTTATTATTTAAGTTGATCTCGGAAAATTCTGTATCCTCTCTTAATTGTTTATCCATTTTTATTATATTTTTTAAATTTGTAGTAAGTATATCTTTAATAATTGATGTAGTAAGCTTAAGGTTTGAGTTACCAATTTCCACTAATGCTCCAACTAGCCCATTTAAAACAGTATCGTTTTTTAAAATTTGTTCGATAAGTTGTTCTGTGTTTTTTATTTGAGAAATGTCTGTCTTGTTGTTTCCCATTTTAGGATTTTCTTTAGATGTCTACAGCCAGGTTTTTGTTTTTATCTTTGTTTTTATTCTTTACAAGTTAGCCCTTGACTACAATCTCACCTGATGGTAAGTGATGATGTAATCTAATATGGAAGCGGGCTAACTTGTTAGGAGGAGGATGAAAATCCACGCTCCTATCGGTTTCTACAAGACATCGTACCGGAACGCTAAATCGCTTGGCGGTACGTCTTTGTCGGTAGGGTGGTAACTAGCCACGGCCGAAGCCTCCCACCAGCTAGACCTGGACCAATTAAGTAAACCTCAATCGGCCCAGCCGGGGATCGAACCCAGGACCTCCGTCATTAAATCCACCGCACATACCACTGCGCTACGGAGGCCGAATGTGATTGATCTGCAATTATTAGGACTGTTGGTGTTTTAGAAGGAAAAGATGGGAAATTAGTACTGTAATTATTAAATATATTTGGTGTCTGTTGAGTCTGTAAAACCTTGGCGTAAGAAGACTTATTAAACTTCTCATCATTTTTTTGTTTTTAATTGGACAATCTTTTGAGATTGCCAAATGTGGACCACTAAAGTTTATGCATTTTAATACATCATTTTCAGAGTATTCAGTGTACCTATGCTCTTCAGCACATATTGAGCAGAACTGAAAAGATTTACAGATCCTGGCTCCATGATTGAATTTAAAACATTTATAACATTGTAGCAATGGAGCTACATATTCATAAACCTTATACTGGAATAAATCCAGGTGTACATAGTCCGGTAAATTTGTTGATAAAAAGGTCACACTTACTGAACTAAATTTCGCGCGCGAAGTTTAATTGTTCATTTTTTTTTTTTCTAAATTAAGTGTTGTAAATATTTTATATATAGTTTGAAATTTACATTTTAAAATCTAGTGTTTATTATATAGGTATATAATAAACATTTACCTATATTTTGCTAATAGGTACCAAGTGTGTAAATAAATAAACGAAAACAATGTCTCGTGTAAATAGTAGCGTATTGTGGGACTTTTTTGATAAAAGTACTCGTATGGACAAAAAAGCCAAATGTAGAATATGTTTAGATTTATACAATTATAGAGTATCTACCAGAAATTTGAAATCCCATTTAAAAAAGAAACACCCTGACGCATATCGTCGAGTCATAGCTGCCCAGCGCCTAAATACTGAAAGATCCACGGACGGCCCATCTTCTTCTACATCAGCTGGAACAGTGCGGGTCCCTCTTTTTAATCAACCACCGCTAACACCAAAAATAACTGCGACAACAACAGTAAGTATGAGTAGCTCGCTCTCACAAATGACTGCTGACACCTCTAGCGGAAGTGCACCCTTGATTTGGAGACAACAGGACACAATAGACCGTTATAGAACGATACAATATCTCAGATCAGGTATTAAACAGCTGTAGGTATATTATTACAGTACATACTTATACGCTGGTACATAGTTACATATTACAGCAATTACTTATAAGAAATAGACATACTGACTCGTTCTACACAAGATCCTATCTCTTACAAAAATGCATTGTCATAAATATTGCAAATATTCTGATGAAGTAAATTTTTTCCTAATTAAGAGCACAAAAGTGAGAAAATATTCAGGGGCGTTACGCGAAGCTAAAAATTTGCCAATTATTTAATGAAGTGTAGAAATTAAAAAGGTTTCAAAACTGTCAAAATTATGATAAATTAGACGTTGGAGTCCTAAGGTGCTGAAATGGAGACCCTGCACTAAAAAACGCAATGTTAGTTTACACCCATTACCACGAAAAAAACTTACTTGGCCTGTTTATTAATGGATTTCAACCATTTTCATTGGTCGAGGAAGAGAACTTCAAGAGATTCGCACGTTGGATACCGGTACACGTTACCGGTACACGTTACCGGTACACGTTACCGGTACACGTTACCGTCTAGGAAGTCCATATCAGGAACAATGATTCCAGCATTATGTGACAAAATAAAAAATACAATTCAACTAGAGTTGTGCAACGTAGGTGTGGAACACGTTTGCCTCACAGGAGATCTATGGACGTCGTGCCGTCGTCGTCGTCGTGTCGTCATGAGTCCTATTTGGCTAGAACGGGCCACTATGTTACTGATGATTTTAATATTAAATCAGTTTTTCTGGATTGTAAGACTTTCCCTGAATCACACCAGCGAAAATATTAAGTCTGCGTTAGGTGAGATAGCGGCTGAATGGCATCTCGACATTAAAATTAATTTTGTAGTCACGGATAATGCCTCCAATATTGTAAAAGCGATTCGGGATATAGGTTGGAAACACTATGGTCACTTAATTATACAAATATACCCAGATGCAAATACATTTCTGCATGCATTTAAATCATTGTTACTAACCAATTTGTTGAGTCCTCACTAACAAAACTTACGGATGGGTTCTTATGCCGTAAATTCACAAAAAAAATCAATGTCAGAGCTGCCTAAAAACATATTCAAGTACCAGCAGCTCTACAAATAAAAATATTTATTCTTATGTAAAATTTAAAGAATATGAAATGGTGAAAAATAATAATATAGCATGTCCTAGTAAAAACAGTGATGGAAGTAATTTAAATACATAAGTATTTAAATGAAAATAATTTTGAAAAAAATATTGGCAAAAATTTAAAAAAGATGCTAGATAAAAGTTTGAGCTTTTCCTGGTTGGGGTGTCGTTCTTCACATACAGAAATTTTGAAAAGTGTATTTTTCAATAATTTAATAAGATTGCATGTCCACAATTGGTGCAATTGCACGGAACGAGGTCGCCGAGAGTCTGCCTACGAGACCTGGACGGAGATCCTGCAGAGAAAGACGTCCTCACGGCCATATTCGACCAGAATTTGCGTGTCTCTTTAGACATGTCCCAAGATAGAGTCGCTAAGGAGTGGAAAGTTTTCAAGCGCCGAGGACGCAGAGCTCATTCCACCACCATCATCAATGAGTGCTCGCCCGCCCTACGTGATGCCCTGGTGAACAAGGGCCACCTGTACATCGGGTGGCACAGACTGTGCAGACTTCTCACCAAGGCTCCAGAACCCAAACACCCACATTCATTAAGATTGCAACCTACGCTACCGTGCAGCAGACCGCGCAGGCATCCTGGCAAGGCATCTTCAGATTCAGTTCTCGCCAAATGCTGACCTAGTCCCAGAGCACACTCAAAATGTCACTCGCGAAAACCGAGAATACTTTGACAACGAAGAGGTAATTTACTTCTCTCCAGGAATGACAAAGAAAACCATCGCAAAGTTGAAAACCAAGAACGCGCCTGGTTCCGACGGTATCACAAACTCGGCTCTACGTCATATTCCCAAGAAATCAATAGTCGCGCTGACGACATTATTCAAATCCTGAGATGTGGCCACTTCCCTGCCATCAGGAAAGAGGGTCACATTATCACAATTCCTAAACCAGGGAAAATCCCAGAAAAGCAGACTAGCTACCGATCGATAACTGTCCTCTCTTCCATTTCGAAAAAAAATCTGCAGTCTTCCAGGAAAAAAGACTTGAACATGATCGTTTAGGATCGAACGAAAAGACGGTAGCTATTAATGTTTAAAAATTTATCACGCATATGATGGTAACTTATCCATATAAAACAGATATTGCGCAAAAAGTATCGGAAGTCATGGGAATTTCCACAGCAACAGTTAATCGAATTTTGTTATTTTTCTTATAAAAACTTTTATACGCAAGAAATTTATGTAATAAATACTAACAAAAATAACATTTGTTTTAATCAGTCTTATAACTTCGTTTACACGGTCGCCCGTCTGCACTGGCGGACGGCGTATGAGCGAGGCCCCATTAGTGCGTTGCGCTGCGTTGCGTCGTCGCAGCGTCGTCGCTGCGTCGTTTTCCATACATTTTTTATGACATGCCCCATTAGACCGTTGCGTCGTCGCGCGCGACGTTTCAACGGATCGACGGACAAGAGACTATAGCGGGAGGGAGGGTGATGCGCTGCGTTGTCGGAGCTCCGCTGCGACGACGGACAGTGATGCACTGCTAGAGGAGAAAGCTAGACGAGCGTAACGACATTTTCTATTTTACCATGAGTGAGCAGGATATTGATATAGATTTTCTCATATCCTTGGTCCAAGAAAGACCCATTATATGGGATAAATCACACGAACATTACAGTGATAAATTTCGTAAAGCGAATGAATGGGTAGCTGTTTGTAAAAAAATATTTCAAGATTACGAGGAGTTTGAGGACCAAAAAAAGAACAAAATTGGTGAGTTGTTATTTATTATATTATTTGTAAATTCAATACATAAGTTAATTTATATCTTTTTCAACTGCCATGGTAAAGCCCCTTCTGGACTCATAAAGTAATTAGCAAATTGATCTCTGATAAAATTTTCGGCTAATGATTCTTCATTGCTATGGGGTCTCAATTGTGAGAACCTACTTATTGCCATATTGTCTTGTTGTTTTAACCCATCGTGTTGTATAACAAAATTGTGTAAAACACAACATGCTTTCGCAATATTAATAGTTAAATCATATGACGTATCAATTGGCCTATGTAAAATGCGCCATTTATTTGCCATGATCCCAAATGCACATTCCACGTATCTACGTGCTCTGCTAAGGCGATAATTATAAACTCTTTGTTTCACATTGAGATTGGATCCGCCGTATGGGCGCATAACATGCTTACTTAAACCAAAAGCTTCATCACCGACGAGTACATAAGGGATGGGTGGCTCGTTATTATGATCATTTCCAAGTGGTTGAGGATCAGGCAATGGTAATTCATTTCTCATTAAAATCTTGTACAGTGTCGAATTTCTAAAAATAGTAGAATCACTTTCCTTACCATATGCACCCACGTCGACAAAAACAAACTTATAATTTGAGTCAACAACCGCCAGCAAAACAATTGAAAAATATTTTTTATAATTATAAAACAGAGAGCCACTTTTGTCTGGTTTTATTAAACGTATATGTTTCCCATCAATTGCCCCGAAGCAATGAGGAAAGTTAGCTTTGAGATCAAAATCTAATGCAATATTTTGTAGTTTTTCTACTGTGATCTCTTCTATGTACAGTGGTCGAACATATTTCCATATAGCTTGACAAACTGACGAAATAGTTCTAGAAATTGTTGCTCTTCCACGTTTAAATTTGAAATGCAAGTCGTTTATCGAATTTCCGCTGCCTAAGTACCTGAAATAGAAACACAAAAAAATAAACAGGGTGGCCCATTTAGATTGGTCAGTGTAGACAAGTTAGGTACTTACACATTTTTTTCTTTCTTTGCAGGTAACGAGGTTGTGAAAAAATGGAGAAGCGTGAAGGACAACTTTTTTCGATACGTAAAAAAAATAAAAGAAAACAGTTCGTCTGGATCAGGGGCAAAACAATTGAAGAAATATCATTATTACAATCAGTTGCTGTTTTTGATGAAAGTTGCCCAAAATAAAACTGATAGTAGCCTTGAAATGGTGTCTGAAGAAACGGAACGAAATGAAAACACAGCATCATCTTCTCCATTTCCTACAAAAGAAATGTCCTCGTTACCCCCAGGTCCTTCTCGCTACGTGCCTGCAAGCCGTAAGAGATCAAACCAAGCAATAGATGATTTCGAGGCGCAAGCATTAAAAGCGTTGCAAGAGAAAGAAAACCGCCACTTATCATTTTTCAAAGGAATTTTGCCTTCTTTGGACAGCTTTACGGAATTACAAACTTTGACATTCCAAAGCAAAGTTATAAATATCATTACCGAAATTCGGTTCGGGGAACAGACTCAATCAACAACATGGCAGTCACGCGGATATCAAACTGGACAACAGTATCAAGCAACACCATTGCAGTCACGCGGATATCAAACTGGACAACATGCCCAGTCACCATCGCCATCATCGTATCGAACAGATGAATTCGAAGCTACCTACTCAACCAACACTACGATTAATAATTTTACTGATGATAGTCAAGAAGAAGATTATAACTTTGCTTTGTTACCTAATAGTAATACTTAAATTAAACTGTTTTTAAAGATAATAAATTAATAACTGATTAACATTACGAGTATTATGATATTTGAATTACTTACCTCAATGTAATACCAATCATTTCAATTGGTTCTAAAGGGTTCCTGAATTTGGTATATTGCTTTTTTATATGTGGTTTTAAGGTTTCAACCAAATTATTAAAGCTGGCCACACTCATTCTAAAAAAATTAAAAAATGTATTTTCATCTAATAACAACTCCCTATATTCCTGCATAAAAAACTGACCATCACTATTTCTTAATGCTATCAAAGGAGATATCCAGAATCTTCTATGATTTCTACGTTTATTTCGGCGGTGCCGTAATAAAAGCAACAAAAGAACACGTTTGTATCTATCCATTGCAAAGGCTGAACTGAGACGCAGCTGCGTCGGCGTGCATACCCTCTTGCGTTGCGTTGGCGCAGCGTCAACGCAACACAGGTGTGGCATACAATGCGTTGTTCCGTTGCGATGACGCGACGCAACGCAGCGCAACGCACTAATGGGGCCTCGGCCTATCACGCACCGCGGTTTGTTTTGACGCTCCGCGAGTGCGGGCGGCAACATGTCACACACACGGTGTGTTTAACTTTGTATGTCTGATTTTTATACAACGTGTCCCAAAATTCAACGATAAGCGGGCGCCAAAAGATTGACCTGCTCATGAGCACTTAAGGAAAAATAATAAAAAAAATATACCTAAATTTTTTTTTTTAGTTACAAAATAAATTTTAAAATTCTTTGAAAATTTACACCTTGTATGATATTTTGAACTACCGCAGCTACAATTTCTTAAATATGCTTAAGATTTTTTTTGTATCGGAACCTAAGTAGTACTACTATTCACCACAACTCTTAAAAACACCACAATGCCCGCAGTTTTTACACAAAAAAAAATCAAAATATTTTTTTTCCCTCAAATTTTTAAAGATTTTTACTTTCAGTCTACTTTGACTCATGGTCTTGCAAAAAAAAGTATGAACACCGCTATGGCAAGTTATTTTCAAAGTTGACGCAACTAATCAAGATTTCAAAATAGTATAATACCCTAGGATAACTAGTCACAAAAAAAAATATGCGTACCATTTGTAAACAAGAACCAAATTTCTTAATTGTTCTTGTTGTTAGTAATAAATTTTACTATGTTCCAAAAATGTGTTTGTTATTTTAATTACACAACATTAAAGTAAATGTTCGAATTGTTTTCCACCGGCATTAATACAGGCACGACATCGCCTTAAAAACGACCGTTTTATTTTTCGCGCATATCTTCTAGCATTGATATGTGCCGCAGCCTGAGTGATTTTTTGCCGAAGCTCGTCCAATGTCGTAATCGGTTTTGCGTAGATCCTGTCTTTGAGACAACCCCAATAAAAGAAATCCAGGGGGTTTAGGTCGGGTGATCGGGGTGGCCATAGGATAGGACCAAGTCGCCCGATCCAACGCCCCGGATACTCGTGGTCTAGGTATTGTCTCACAGGACGAGCGTAGTGAGCTGGGCAACCATCATTTTGATACCACATATTTTGAAGGTCGCTTAGGGGGACGTCTTCTAGTAATTCTTGCAAATCATTTTGTAAAAAGTTCAAATAACTGTCCCCATCTAAGTTTCCTTGTAATTCAAAAGGCCCAATCACTTTTCCATTTAAAATGCCCGTCCATAAGTTGACCTTAAATTGATATTGGGATTTGTCTTCTCTCATCAGGTGCGAATTCTCATTGCTCCAGCTGTGTAGGTTGTGAAGATTTAAATAGCCATCTTTCTTGCAGGTTGTTTCATCCGACCATAGTACTTTATCCAAGAACTGAGGATCTTCCCGATGCTTTTGAAGCATCACTCGGCAAAATGCGATCCGCAGTGGATAGTCCCGTGATAGTAACGTTTGTACACGTCTGTAATGATATGGGTGTAGCCGATGACGTTTTAGTATTCGATGTGCTGAACTTTTTGGGATTCCCGTAGCTGCTTCTATGGCACGCACTGAGGTAGTTGAATCAATGTTTATTTCATTGAGAACTTCTTCATCGCATTCCGATCTAGGTCTTCCAGCGTTTCTTCTAGCTGACGGCAAACGACCCTCCGAAAACGCTTGATGCACATTCATAAATACCCGATAATCTGGATATCTTTGAGCGTTTGGGTACCTTTCTCGATACAATCTGCTAGCAGCGTTAGCATTGCACCGACATTCTCCATAAATGAGATGCATGTTAGCGTATTCCATCGGCGTGTATGGTTGCGGCATGATAACGCTAAACAGTCCAAAATACACCAAAAGTCCAATTCACAAAACACAGGCACAGTCCAAAATAATGCCAGGTCAGTTCAGTTTGCAGATCACTTAAGTCCAGTCCAAAATGCAAAGCCAAAAGTCGTTAGTACGAGAGCCACGTCAATTGAATACGGAAAGTTGCGCAGTAAACAAAGGAGCAGAGCGTACTGACTTGCTGGGAACAGGATTTTCTTTACCTGCATCATTGTCATTCAACAAAGAACATCTGTCTATCCCTCTCTAACGTATACTTATCGCTATCTTTCTCTCTCTCTCTCTCTCTTATTTTTAAATGTTATCGTTCGTTCCATTAAAATTCTAGGAAATTGCAACGTATGACTCACATCATTTTGTGCATAAAGTAAAAGTGATTTCTAGGAGCAAAAACATTTTAGAAATTTAGTTCTTGTTTACAAATGGTACGCATATTTTTTTTTTGCGACTAGTTATCCTAGGGTATTATACTATTTTGAAATCTTGATTAGTTGCGTCAACTTTGAAAATAACTTGCCATAGCGGTGTTCATACTTTTTTTTGCAAGACCATGAGTCAAAGTAGACTGAAAGTAAAAATCTTTAAAAATTTGAGGGAAAAAAAATATTTTGATATTTTTTTGTGTAAAAACTGCGGGCATTGTGGTGTTTTTAAGAGTTGTGGTGAATAGTAGTACTACTTAGGTTCCGATACAAAAAAAATCTTAAGCATATTTAAGAAATTGTAGCTGCGGTAGTTCAAAATATCATACAAGGTGTAAATTTTCAAAGAATTTTAAAATTTATTTTGTAACTAAAAAAAAAATTTAGGTATATTTTTTTTATTATTTTTCCTTAAGTGCTCATGAGCAGGTCAATCTTTTGGCGCCCGCTTATCGTTGAATTTTGGGACACGTTGTATATGTTGTGTAGAACATTATTCGAAAGCTGTTGTCTTAAGCCTCACTTTCCATGGGCCAGAACTTTTGTCAGACGCTTTAAAGCTCCACTAAAAATAGCTGAATGTTCCGTAGTCTTTCTAATTTCAAAGTGTCATCACAAGTATAGACAAATTGTATGACATAAATCAGGAAATTTGTTCAGACGTCTCCTCACGTCACAAGCTGTCAGCTGTCACTTGTCAGTCAACACAAGAGCCTATTCTTCTTTTTAAAACGCTCAACACGACGAGTCGGCGTTCTTCATATCATCATATTCTAAATACGAGCAGTGAATCAAACATTCCATACAATCAATCGTTATCAAGTTGCCAGCCAATATTTGAAATAGGCAGACCTGGAGCTATCTACAGAAGAGTACCCCGGAAAGAAGACCGCGCCAGTAAGACAAGGTACGTCCAACATCTTTCCTGGTTTCCCCTACACTGAATTTTACTTATTTTTACATGTCTGATTTTTAAATATGTTACATGTTACATAATATGTTGACTACAAGGTTTATTACCAGGATCCACTAGATTTTTTTTGGTAGGATAAGGTCACTTAATTATAGAAATATACCCAGATGCAAATACATTTCTGCATGCATTTAAATCATTGTTACTAACCAATTTGTTGAGTCCTCACTTACACAACTTGCCAACTGTGAAATGGATGATGGAGATTCATTGGATATATTTTTTTATTTGAAAGTTCTTTTGATGATAAAGAAAACCGTACTATAATCCCATCCTTCACAACAATAACAACAGATACTAGACCATACCAGTCCAAGTGGAACTTTAAAAACGAAGTTATATTAGAAAAAACTAAAGTTCAGTGCTCAGCCTATACGGCTGGGTTCTTATGCCGTAAAAGTCAGTGTCAGAGCTGCCTAAAACATATACCAGCAGCTCTACAAATAAAAATATTTATTGTTATACAAAACAAAAGTATATCAAATGCTAAAAAAATAATAGTTTAGCATATCCTAGTAAAAACTTTCTTATGATGTACAGGGATGGAAGTAATTTAAATACATAAGTATTTAAATGAAAATAATTTTGAAAAAAATATTGGCAAAAATTTAAAAAAGATGCTAGATAAAAGTTTGAGGTTTTCTTGGTTGGGATGCCGTTCTACACATACAGAAATTTTGGTTGCATGTCCACAATTGGTGCAATTGCACGGAACGAGGTCGCCGAGTCTGCCTACGAGACCTGGACGGAGATCCTGCAGAGAAAGACGTCTTCACGGCCATATTCGACCAGAATTTGCGTGCCTCCTTAGACTGGTCCCCAGATAGAGTCGCTAAGGAGTGGAAAGATTTCAAGCGCCGAGGACGCAGAGCTCATTCCACCACCATCATCAATGAGTGCTCGCCCGCCCTACGTGATGCCCTGGTGAACAAGGGTCACTGTACATCGGGTGGCAATCAGTTGAGGCCCTGGACCACATCCAAGTGACGTGTTGCAACAACTGCCAGCAGTATGGCCACCCAGAGAAATACTGCCGGGCCACAGCGGCGACCTGCGGCAAATGCGGCGCAACAGGGCACCAGAAGGAATGCCAGGCGACCACAGCTGAACATTTGTCACAAATTCGGCCGAACAGATACCGCCATCCATACCACATAAATGTCCTGCCCAGCGCGCCGCTATTCTAAAGAACGGGACGTTGCCTCAACAAACTATGGACCGTGAGCTCCACATTGGACTAATAAACCTGAATGGCTCAATTGTAGGAACTCCCAGCAATCGCCAGGGAGCAGCGCCTGGATATTGCTCTTGTCCAAGAACAATACTCCCAGGCGCAGCTAGTCCTAGCCATAATAGAACACGGTCGCTCTCCTATGGCCGGGATATACGTTTCGTCGTCGCGTATCAGCGTGGCGGCCTTGCCGCATCGCATATACATAAATCTTTTTTGTTAACTGTATTTTGTTATATTGTATTATTGTAACGATAAGTTATAAAACGTCGGAAAAAACATATGTAAAATTAGGTCCAATCTATGCTCGTATTATGAATTAGGTATATTTGTGTTGTAATTGGTTAATGCTATTTTGATTTGTCTTGAAGTTAAGACTTTATTGAACTATCTATTTCAAGGTACTAATTATCATTTGTATTGTAATTGTATTTAACCAATATTTTAAAAGAGCAATTATTGAGTTACTTGCCGTTCTTCTCAACAAGAGACTGCATTTTCCTAACTGGCGGTAGAGTCACTAAAATTAAAAGTAATATTGTTCAAGTAAAGTAATAAATGATTAATTTTGTCCCGATTTTATTTTATTTTTAAAATACCTTAAAATACATTGATAATGAGTAAAACTTAAATAACATTTAATATACTTATCTTAATAAAAATAAATTTAATTAAGGTTAGTTAGACAATCAGATCAGCATAGTTTATTTAAATTTTCATTCAATGATATTATTTTCCATGACTAAAATGGTTTATACCAGGTTTATTATACTACTTGATAAAGTATTAGTTACAACGCAAAACTATCTTGCTCAAAATTGATCGGTTAGTGAACCAGCTCTGTTTTTGTACGAAAATACGAAACGCAAAAATACAGACTAGAGGGAATCGAATCACATTTAATGGAGGTAAAAGTCTAAAATGAGACAATACAAGCAAGTAACCGTGATATTGAACAGTCACTTGAATTTTTAACCGAAGAGTTGAGAGCGTTAGAAAGCAAAATTGCCTCCGTGAAAGACGAAAGAAGTAGTTTGTTGATGCGGTTGTAGCAACTCGAGGATGGGCTTGAAAGTTGTGACAAAAAACGTTTTGAAACTTGTATCGAAATTAGAAATGTTCCCAAACAATCTCGCGAGACCAAAGATACTATTTCCGTACGTTGATAGCCTAAGTAAATATATTACAAAGTCGGAACTAAATCTTTTGGAGGTACGTGACGATTACAGACTACCGAGTAAATATGGACTGTTTGTAGCTGCTGAGAGAATTTCCTTCGAATAAAAATTTCCTTTTCACTACATCATCATGGGAAAGAATAAGGAAAATTAAAATTAAACAGCGAGAATTCATAATAAAATTCCATACTTGATACTTGGAAATTCATTGTGAATTTGTGGACGTAACTTACTATTTCGCAATATATTAGCAGAATTTGTGGACGTAACTTACTATTTCGCAATATATTAGCAGAATTTGTGGACGTAACTTACTATTTCGCAATATATTAGCAGAAATTGTGGACGTAACTTACTATTTCGCAACACGAGGCATTGTAGGTCGCCCAGAAGCAGGCAGACTCTCAAGAAGCAGCACAAAGCGCTCCCTCAATCCCCTGCGCCGAAAGGACCAACACAGACGGCCAAAACTCGCCCTTCCCAGCATAGTAGAAGAGCCAACCCAACCACCATTGGCATCGGAACGGCATCTCTACAAATGCTGTTAGAAACGCTGCAAGCCATAAGAGACGGCGAAGACCCCGTCACGGCGATCCTCAGAGGAGTCCACCATCTCTCCCAACTCAGTGGCTAAGCTTCTAAGGATCCTGTACTGGAATGCGAATAGAAGCCTAAAACAATATTGACCAGGGCAATGCTGAAGGAACAGGATTTCGACATTGCGTTAGTAAACGAAACCCTCCTCACTCACAAGACGAAAATCAAGTTGCTTGGACGGTCTGGAACGAATTCGAGTCCATCATCGAGGATTCCTGTCCTAACAGAGCCGCCTCTATGCGGAAATTATATTAATATAGAATCTCTCGATGTGGATATCACAAGTTCAATACGAGATGCTTTACGTGAAGCTACCGTCGAGACACCACATTCCGACTATAAGCCACCTCTCCCCAACAAAATCAAAATACTGTTGGAATGACTAGACGCAAATGGCAGAAAACGAGGTGTCCCTTTCTGAAAACCAATGTGAATCAACTTGCTGAAAAAATCAAGGATCTCTTGCACGACCAATCAACCCATAAGTGGGACGAATGCATAGAGACGGCGAGTCAGGACCCTATAACTCTCCACAGACTGTGCAGACTTCTCACTAAGGCTCCAGAACCCAAACACCCATTTTCACCAAGATTGCAACCTACGCTACCGTGCAGCAGACCGCGCAGGCATCCTGGCAAGGCATCTTCAGATTCAGTTCACACTGAAAATGTCACTCGCGAAAACCGAGAATACTTTGACAACGAATCTCATTCTCACAATTATCACATTATCACAATTCCTAAACCAGGGAAAAATCCCAGAAAAGCAGACTAGCTACCGACCGATAACTCTCCTCTCTTCCATTTCGAAAAAATTCTGCAGTCTTCCAGGAAAAAAGACTTGAACATGATCGTTTAGGATCGAAGGAAAAGACGGTAGCTATTAATGTTTACAAATTTATCACGCACATGATGGTAACTTATCCATATAAAACGGATATTGCGCAAAAAGTGTCGGAAGTCATGGGAATCTCCACAGCAACAGTCAATCCTCAATAAAAAATAAGCCTCAATAGCTCAACGGTAAGAGCGGTTGGACTCATCACCGAGGGGTGGTAGTTCGATCCTCACCCCGTTGGTCTATTGTCGTACCCACTCCTAGCACAGTCTTTTCCGACTAGTTGGAGGGGAATGGGAATATTGGTCATATTATAAAAAAATATGGCAAATATTCTTTTAAAAAAAAAAAAAAAAAAAAAAAATCGAATTTTGGCCGAATACAAGAAAACATGTGACATCACCTAAAAAACCACCATCAAATCATGTTGTTATATAAAAATTAGATGATTTCACATTGATGGCAATCAAGAGAAAAATTCATCAATTTTTTTTCAAGAATGAATTACCAACCATAGACAAAGTTTTGGCTGCTGTAAATGAAGACCAGGACTTGGATGTACAATATTTTTAAAAAAAATTTCGTACCTAAAGCGGACGAGAAACAGTATTTTACTAGAAAAGCCCGACTTAATGACGTGGAGGACAAATTATTTACTTAGAATAGAAAATTACCGCAAAGAAAATAAGAAGATTTACTATACTGATGAGACATGGTTGAATGAAGGTATACTTCTTTTTATGATGTTATTTACTCATATTTTGCCAATTAAATTCAAAAATACGCTAATAAGATGAAAAAAAATATTTTTATTTTTTCAGGACACACTGCAAACTACATTTGGGTCGACCAAGACATTGCAAATAGCCGCCAAGCGTTTTTAAATGAGCTATCCACAGGCCTTAAAAACCCAAAAACGAAAACGCTTGATACTCACGCAAATAGGTAAATAGGTAGCGAAGATGGTTTTCTGGAAGGGGGAGTATGTATATTCAAGGCCAAGAAAACCGATGCTGAAGGCGAAATCCATGGTGAATTGGACTCTCACAATTATGAAAAATGGTAACTATTTCATTTTATATAATGAACATTTATTTCTTAGACGTCATGTTTTCGACATAATAGATCTTAGCAAAGTATACCAACATAATAAATAACATGCTGAAGGTTAACTATTCGTTCATTTTCTTAACTTTATATTAACCTTAGCCATCATACTATATTTACTGCATCTTAGCCATCATTCTATGCGCATGCCTTTATCGATTCAACTAGCTTTGGCCAATGATCTCCAACTAGTCACGAAAATCTGTATCAGCCGGAAATTGAACTTCCGTGTTACAAATTCTTTAACTTAATTATTATTAATAATAATTATTTTAAACATGTTTTAATATAGTACTATACCCATGTATTATTAAATTTCGTGATTTACATCAGTAGTCTATTATTTCTATTTCTTATTTTTACAGGTTCGCGCAAATACTTAATGTAATTGAACCTGTGTCGGCAGTCGTGTTAGATAACGCACCGTACTACTCAAGACTGGTACTACTGGACATACAACAGTGGCTGCAAGAGAAAGAGTTACATTATCTCGGAAATGACACGAAAGCAATATTGCTAACAAAGTTTGACAAAGCAAACTTTAAAAAGAAAGTGATTGATGACATGGCAGACAAAAAAATATAAGTTTTACGCCTTCATTGTGAATTAAATCCCATCAAGTTGATATGGGCTCAGCTTAAATCTTACTGAACTGAACTGTTCACTTTATAAAACGCACCTGCGCAAGTTTAAAAAATCCTGTTCTTTTACTTATGGACAACCACGAGTCAAATCTAAAAATTGAAGCATTAAATTTGGCTTAAAGGTCCGGCGTGACTGTTCTCACTTTACATCCTCACACAACTGCGAAAATGCAGCCACAAAAGGTCGCTTTTGGCAAATTTTTTAAAGACTTGAAAATATTGAAGCCAGATCCGGCCTTGCCATACAATCATAAAAACTTGTTACACATTGAAAAAATGCATAGTTCATTGTTAGGGAAAAATAGTGTGTCATTAGTGGAGGCATAATGGAACACATATATTAATTAAATAATAATCATTGTGTGTACCGTACAGCACAGATAACGGTACGTTCACACGGAGACACGATTTGCCGAATCTTATTTTCATCGGATCTGGAAAAACCGAATGTTGTATTCACACAGCACATCTTGTTTGGCCGTATCCGACGGCCTCGTATCGGGATCTCGTGTGAACTCACCATCCGGCTTTTATTAGCAAGAGCGCGCACAGTTCCTCACGTTGATTTGGAAGCGATGGACGTGAACAGTCTTGCTATACTATACTGGTATTATCGCCGTCAGCGTCGTAGAAAAAGATTGTGGTTAAACCCAATAGTACAAAGAAGATCAACAGTTGGTGCCTTTACAACTCTAATGCAGCAGTTAAGAAATGATCCACAAAAATTTTTTAACTACTTTAGAATGACTATACCTACATTTGATAATCTTTTGAAAAAAGTGGAAAAAGATTTGAAAAAGCGTGATACAAATATGAGGAAAAGCATTAGACCAGAAGAAAAATTAGCGATATGTATAAGGTAATATTGAAATACTGTATTTTATTATAATTAAATTTATTAAAAATATGATTAAGACATTATAGACAATCGCTTGGTAGGTACACAGTTTGAAGTTTCCCAACTACATATTATGAAAGTCTGGTAAATCAGAAGCATTCGATTGAATACTTTGAGACTCTGGTGATGCTTGGTACTGCGATGTAAAATAGCCTTGTGATTGTGCCACATTTGGTTGATAGTTGTATGTTGATGAGTGTGCAGGAGACCATTCATTTCGGTTCTTTATATTTTGCAATAAATTTAAGACGCCTGATTGAAATTCTAATGTTTGATTATCGTTTAGCGTTGCCAATGATGGAAGTAGACTTTTAAAGAAAAACAAATTACGGTCTTCTTTCATTTCTTCCTTCTTGTTGCATTCCATTTGATAATCTATAAACTCACTCATTTTCTTATCAAACACGTTTAAATTCTGCCTCGATGGTTTGCTTTTTTTTCTTTTTGAACCACCTACTAAATTTTCATTATCAATTTCTTGTTGACTTTCATCTGTAGCATCTTGATTATTTGCGACATCTTCACCGAATAAATTGTCCTGAGCCATCGCACTGTCATGGGTAACATCTGATGTAACTGTAGCGGCTGTACTATCGTCTGCTGGGTTTGGTGTAACAATAGTTGCACTATCATGTGTGTCAGCTGGCGACACAATTTTTTTTAAGAACAACATTTGACGATGATAAACGTAGGCTCTCGGACATGTCGCAGACGATCCTGATTTTTTTGATTTCTTTTTCTCATTAATACTCCTCATCCAGCTGTCTCTAATATTAGTCCACTTCTTTACGATCGATTTAGCTGAAAAATATAATTAAATTTACTTGCAGATATATGGCTTCTGGGTGTTCATACAAGGATTTACATTACGCCTACCGAGTCGGAGTGTCTACGATCAGTAACATTATTAAGGAAGTAACGAATGCTATTTGGAACAATTTGCATGGGGAGTTTATGACATTACCCAACACAATATCTGACTGGGAATATATCGCCAATGGATTTAATACTAGAGCAAACTTTCCCCATTGCATTGGTGCAGTGGACGGTAAACATATTAGGATAAAAAAGCCAAACAACAGTGGTTCCATGTTTATGAATTACAAAGATTTCTTTTCCATCGTATTATTAGCAGTGGTTGATTCATATTATAAATTTACATACATCTGTGTGGGCTCGTATGGAAAAGAATGCGATTCGACAATATTCAAGGAGTGTACTTTTTGGAAAAAACTAATAGATGGTGATTTGCAATTACCGGCAGCATGTCCACTGACAAACGATTCCGATTTATCGATTCCGTTTGTAGTAATAGGCGATGAAGGTTTTGGCTTGCATCAACATTTGATGAGACCTTATGGCGGAAACCATTTGGATAGAAACAAAAGAATATATAACTACAGATTAACCAGAGCTCGACGCTATGTTGAGTGCGCCTTTGGGATATTAGCTAACAAGTGGCGAATATTTCATCGTCCACTGGATGTTGATACCAGCACAGCAATATCGATTGTAAAGGCTTGCACTGTACTTCATAATTTTATAATAGATATGGAAGGTGTACAGTCGAACATAGAAACAACAAGCAATGTATCATCAGTGGTTAACGTGTTCACAGATGCACCCAATGAACAAAATAGTACACGAGGTGGACGATGTGCTAATGTTATACGATCTGAATTCACAAATTATTTTATTTCTACAGCAGGAGCTGTGCCTTGGCAAGACGAATCAATCTAACGTTAATTTTGTAACACACTGCTAATGTACAAATACTTAACCTGTTTACTTTAAAAAATTACAAACTTACCATAATCCTGCCTGTTTTTCTCCTCCATTTCTTCAAAATCTTCATTTAAATTTATACATATTTCTCGCCAGCCAGCAGTTCTCAAGTTTTTATCCTTGTATATTTCGAGAGTTTTGTCCCATAAAACTGGCCGATTTTGGACAAGAGAAATTAAATTTTCAACGTTTATATTTTTCGTCGTCATAGCGAGCGGTCAGTCAAAGCGGGCGAAAAGAACTGGCGACTGGCAAGCGCACGTGCAGTGTGTCCCTCCCGCCCACCCCTCCGTCCCAGCTTGTGCGACGCATTCGGTTTCAAGATCCGACAAAAAACCGAATCTACCCCTGCGTGTATCGTATGAACGCATCTATTGAATGCCCTATACCACTGTATCGGATCTGCATTTTGCAGTATCGCCGGATCGGTTTGTAGTCGCAAAATCGGATGTCAACTTCAGCAAGATTCGGCTTTTTTGTCGTGTCTTGAAACCGAATGCATGTGTGAACTCCTTCATTGAAATACTTATGCCACTAAACCGAATCCTGCAAAAAACCGATTCGGTAGCACGCCGTGTGAACGTGGCGTAACACACCATCTATACTTATAATAAATCTGTAGAGAGGTCAATTCTGTACATTAAATATATTTCCAAAATAACTATCAGGGGGTGATTACTGATCGATACTGATGCCAAAAATGCAATCAGTAAAATTTTTGTCTGTCTGTCTGTCTGTCTGTATCTTCTTTATAGAAACAAAAACTACTGGACGGATTTTAACGAAACTTGGTACAATTATTCTACATACTCCTGGGCAGGTTATAGTATACTTTTCATTACGCTACGATCAATAGGAGCAGAGCAGTGAAGAGAAATGTTGAGAAAACGGGAGAAGTTACTCAATTTTTTAAGCTTCCGTCGCGTGTACAGCTTTAATGGTTAAAGCTACATAGAAATCATGTATGACGGAAATGTTCTCCTTAAAATTATCTATAAAAATACAACAGCATATATATGTCTATCTTTTATGGTTGACTCACAATAACACGTGTAACTCCCGATAGCTTAGCAGTTCGGAGCTTTCTAATTATATTTGTCTACTCTTATGTTTATAACACTCATCACTCATCCCTAACTAAAAAAGTTAACATTATTACCTATTCAATAAAAAAAGAATCATAAAAATCGGTAAAGAAACACCAAAGTTATACATGAAATACGCTAAGCCATCGCGCGTGAATACTAATTCCAGTGTTGCCAGTTGGATCTTATGAAAAGTTACCCGAAATATTAAAAAAGTAACCTTTTTGTGTAAAAAGTAACCTTTTGACTACTACTTAGTAATTTTGTTTTTTTTTTTTAATATCTGTCTGTTACGAATACTAGCCAAGTACTAAATTACTACAAACCGAAGGAGATTTTACTCGTAAATAGAATCATCTTAAGTAAGGCCCTGATTGTTTGCCTTTTACTTATGGGATAAGAAAAATACAATTAAAGAGCAAGGATTTAAAAAACAATAGACGTTAATTTCTTAATTTCATACTTGATTTTTTTAAGAAATTCAATGGGACTGCATCTTGCTTATTTCGCAACGTCAATTGTAACGTCTTCATTTATAGTGAGATTGACACAGAAAATTCGATGAGTTCTTGAGCATTTGTCCGCATTTCTTGATTTATCGACCGTTCTGTTTTAGATATACGAAATTGTAAGTTAATTCTAAAAATTCCCAAATATCACGTAAAAGTAACCTTTTTATTAATGTAACCTAAAAGTTACCAATGCAGTCAAAAAATCACCTAAAAGGTTACAAAAGTAACCTTCTGGCAACACTGACTAATTCATGCTATATGGATTATTTTTGTGTGCCGCGCTCGATGCGACTCGCGGGGGGGGGGGGAATAAATAAAGAAGTGCAGCCTTAATGAGTAGGGTAGGGGTAGGGTAGGGGTAGGGGTAGGGTAGGGGTAGGGTTGGGATAGGGTAGGGTAGAGATAGGGTAGGGTAGAATAGGGGTAGTTGAAAGTTTACAACGACTTTCACGCGGACGAAGTCGCGGGCGTCCGCTAGTTGAAAATAAAACAACAATTTAATGTAATTTATCATTTTGTATCTTCAACAGGAAGCTTTGCGGGATAATTATTATCTTAAATGTCGCTCAGAACTTCAAAATACCTAGTCTGTGACATACAGCTGCCAAAAAAAAAACATTATTGTCATTTTGGTAAGTCATTGTCAAAGTCAATTGAAAAATTAATTGCGATTGTACCTTCATGTGTGCTTGTTTGTGATTGCATCTGCGAATATTAGAAACTTTTCGTAAGTACATTTTGATTTATTGATTATTTTCTTTTATATTTTTCTGGACAGTGTATGCGATACAATAATGTATATACAGTGTAAACTCCTTAAAACGTCACCCGATTTAACGCTAAACTCGATAAAGCGTTGACATCACATGGCTTTGTGGCTTTAGCTTACTTTCCATAAAATGATACACAGAACATTTATACACACAATGAACCTAAAGGAGGCAGATTTAATCGTTCTAAATCGGTTTGATTCGAAGATTGATTTGAAAGTATTATTTTACCGCTGGCTCAAAATAAACCTGGTAAGAAAGTTTTAACCTACCGTCCCACATAAATCAAAATTGTGAAATATTGTAAACAAAATGATATACGTTTCGTATTTTACCTACAAGTTCAATATTCCTTTAATAAAACCCCACCTCTGGATGTATGCTATTTTGGTCCATTAAAAAAACTATAGGGGGAATTTCTATTAAACTACAAAATAAAAAACCCGAAAGAAGCAATCTATCTAATATGTAAGTATCGATTCACAAGCATTTTTCAGATCTACGAGTTTTTAACAAATTAGTGGACAAACTTAATGAGAACACTCAAAATATAAATTTGGGGGCAAAATACCCCTCTAATGTCACCGGTGCCAATTTTTGGTAACTTATCGGTAAATTGCCAGCGCTCCATCAAGTGAGTGCGGAGTGCAGGACCCCACATAATTGCGAGAACTAAAATATCAGTCCACAGCTTTGGTTTCAAGAGCATCAATTTCTATCAATATCATTACTCGCGTCTTACATGACTCACCGTGTTGCAAATTTAAGAAATCACACACGATCGCTGAACTGTTTTTACCTGCAGCGTTGATATGGTAGGTATGATGATTGGAGATTCGGCAGGTAAAGAAATATAAAATGGTACCTTTTTCAAACAATACAATTAGTCGTCATAATAACGACATGGCAGGAGACATTACTGAGCAAATCGTGGGGAAACTATCAGGTTTAGTAGGGGATATACCAAATTATGGAATACTTATATCAAAATTATAAGGCTTGTAGGAGCTTGTAAGACCTTGCTATAATACCATCTGCCCACTGCCTCTTTGACATCCTCAGCTTTGGCGGGCAGGATGTCCAAGCGCAGACGTCGGACGAATACGCAGGTTGCGGGGCGCGGGGTCACCGCGCCGGACTGTCGTGCCAGCGACCGACGAACACGCTTCTAATAAGACTCGCACGGACTATGTGCGCTTGTTATGACCCCTGTAGTCCAGTAGGTTGCAACGACAGCAATGTTCCAGTGCCCTGCTCTCATCCCACCTTGGACGGTAGAATGTGCTTGTTCAGCGCCCTACATACTCCGTTGCGATGGATTCACGTAGCGATTTACGTAGTTAATTACGCAAATGATTATTAATATAAAAGAGGAGGACACGCGATGGAAGACGATCTTTGATCAATCTCCGATCCAGTGGGACATCTGGTTAGGATTAGGCTCTCTATATTTCGATCGCCGAAATTAGAGTTTTCCAGTTATTATAAGTTTTTGTAATAATTTAATTAAAATAAGTATTAAAGCATCATTCGCGTTTGCATTCTCAACCCCCTCGCTGCCCCAAAACATAAGTCGCTTACACATTATTGTTGTTTGATCTTTTGTATAGTTTATTAAAGATTCACGAAGAGAATTAGCATTTATATTCAAAACCACCAGCTCAAAGTTAACACATCACTAGGTTAGAGACGTTAAAACATAGTCGCCATCATTTAATCTAACAAAATTTGTGACAGATTTCGAAGCAACGATTTTTAAAGCTATAAAGATTGCTTTTCCTCGAGCAGAGCATCGCGGTATTTTCATTACACAAACAGACTTATTACTAAAAAGCAAACAAGAAGACTACTAAATAAGAGCATAGCAAATTAGAGGTGAGGCGTATATACTGGAGCAGGTCTTAACACTAGGTTTGTTGGAAGACGTATGGCGTACGAGTACGGAGCAGGGACTTTTACACGTATTAAGCGTATTTAGAAGTACCGAGTACCGAGGAGCGCTAGACGTCAACAGAGTGCGAGTCCAATACTCGCAAATACTCTAACGGTCCAACCAATACGGGACGTGTTCAGAGACGCGTTCGATTAATAATGTGTGAGTGAGAGACTTCTATCAATGCCGAAAGAAAATAGACTTTGTTGTCTAGACATAAGACCGGTTTTTCAACGCAATAAACACTTCATACTCCAACAGACAAAACATCGCGAGACGCGTTCCCGGACGCGTTCGTTTAAGAATGTGTGAGTGACGTCCCATTGCCGATGAAAAATTGTCTTTACTTTATCAAACATAAGACCGATTTTTTAACGCAGTATACACTTAATACTCTTAATACTCCAATATTTGGAGTCCCTGATTTTAATCCTTATTTTAAAAACATAATGTTTATTTGTTTTAGTATGATTATTTATCCGCTAAAGTAACAAGTTAATGTAACCCGACAGTATCATGAGGTAATATTAAAAGAAATAACTAAATAATAAAATTAAATTGAAATTTTGAAATTAATGACTGAAATATTTTTGTTTGCAATTTTTGTTCTTTTTTTTGTGGATTACAAAAACCAAAAATAGTTGAAGAAACCAATTGAAAAAAACAAAATAAAAAGACAAAAATGATTTTCTGTTACCCGGGATCGAACTCAGGATTCAATTCTTTTGTACCTTGCGTACATACCACTAGTCCAAATGACTACGTAAAACTCGTTTGAAATTAATGTACGCTTAGTATCAGATAATATGACGTAAAATCGCTGGCCACTGAGTATTTAGGAGTACGTATCTATTCTATAGGTCCTAATGGCTCGTACTTCTAAATACTCGTGGAGCTAGTCTTTGGAGCGCGTCTCTCGGCGTACTCGTACTCGTAACACTCAGTACGCGTTTTAGCGAGTACGACTCACCTCTATAGCAAATGTATTTTTATGTAAAGTTTTACCGTTATTGCCAGAAGATTATGTGTCGATGGTTGGAGATATACGAGTAAACTAGAGGAAATATATGTATGTATTATATCATCACGAGTCGAAATTTCATAACTTACATGAGAAATTATTGGATGACGACGAGACGTGGGATGATGGATGGTGGGATGAAGTGGGACGAGAGACTTTCATTAATACGATAAGGAATAGAAATAAAAAAGGCGTCAAATGGTAAATATATTCGTATTTGTACTAGGTATAGATGGCACGACGTTAATATCTGCGTAGATTTTCAACGAATGATAATACCACATCTCAATCAATACTTGCAAAATTATGCTTGGAGTCAGCTTGATTAAGCATCTGAACAGTACTTTTCCGGCATAATGAATCTGGTCTGCGATCGGCCAATGCAACCGAAATGCGTTTTCGGAAATTAAAAAATTTATGGGAATGACATTCATTATCGACAGGTCACGTGATCAAGTTGTCGATCGGATCTGTCATTCCCATACATTGTGTTAGTTTTCGAAGCGTTAGCGTTTGTAGAAAGAGACGAGCCATTTCACCACTTGGCTACAGGCCCAGATCTTTTTGTTGTTGTGAGTCATAGGAAGCAGACATTGGCACAAAGGGGAAAGTACCTACATAAACTGAAAGGCATCCTGGTGTATCTACACAAACTAAAATGCATTATGGTGAAGTATCTAATCAAATATATTAAATGCTTGCTTAAATTGCACAAAACGTCAGCAAAAATGTTTTTCTTTAATCGCTGAAGATTATTTCGAGAATGACAAATTAAACTATATTTTCAAGAAAGCTTTTGGCGACAATACTAATAGAACTTTCAGAAAAAGTCACTCTTAGAGAAGACAAAATTAGAAGGTTAGGAAATTAAGGTATTCGACAAGAAAAATTGATAGAAATCCTTGATTCCTGTTTTAGGTTACGTTTACACAGCACTTGTTATCGTTGAGAGGATACTTAGTATTATAGGACCTAAAAGTGATTACAAATATAAGAAAACTAATGTCGAACAAAGGTTATGATTCACAACACTTGTCAGGACAACTTAATTAACAAATCAAACTGTAACTAAAATAAGACCCTAGAATGGCAGAGAATGACCTTGAGTGGAGTCACGCACTTGTGAACGATGTATGTAGGGTTAAAGGATCCTTTGACTGATATCAAACACTCCCCTTTTCCACTCAAGTCACTCTCCCCGACTATCCCAAGTAACCCATAAAGAATTACACAACAAGAGATGTGGACGGCTCGAACGCCACGAGCACACTGAAGCCAACACGAGATCGAGCGACGTCATATCCGTCACAGACTACTATTTCCAACACTAAACGGCGATAACATTAGAAATATTTTCTCCAAAATCTGAAGACCAGTGGACCCACGACATCTTCACTTGAACTGAGATGGAAAAACAACTAGTAGAATTGTCCTGTGATTGACAATGACAAACTGTTTGAATTTTGGAACTATTTCTCGTAAATCTTATTCTATCACGGCTGCATTAAAGCTTTTCTTACCATTTGCGAATTAATACTTATGCAAGACGGACTTTTCAGCAGTAGCAGTAATTAAGAACAAGTACAAGTCGTATATACACAAAGAAAAAGAAATGAGAGGCAATTTCCAAACTAGAGCCCTGGTTCTAAAAGCTAAGCTCAGAAAAGCAAACACACCCCTCACACTAACTAGTAACTAGCCAGTCATATAAATATCTCTTTTTATTTTGGTGCGTATCTTTTGATTTCGTTCTTATTTTCTAATAAAAATAATCTGCTCAGAGTTTTACTCTCTGCCATGATGTAAAAAAGTCTAAACAGATCACGGTGCACGGTGAATCCATGCATTGCTAAGATATTCGTCTCATAAAAAATCACAGTCCGGAGACGGGATGACGCTGGAAAGGCAGATGGCTGATGGAAAGACATCGGATTTGTGGAAACTCAGCGGACAGCCGGGGGCATTGGCCTAGTAAGCCGTGCCCCAGAAAAGTACTCCTGGGACAGTCCGAGATGGCGGAAGATCTATCCACCGATAGAGAACCACGACGACTCTGGCGCGACTTGCAATATGCAATACGAGTATAATATGCATAAAAGGTGACTACAGAAACAGTAATTCACGGATGGAACAACTTTTGCTAGGCGAGGCCTCCGGGAGCAGAAGTTGGTCTAACCTTAGGCGCGTTTATGCGCCATCAACACCCCCTTTGACTTTCAATATGCAATATATACTCAGAGGCACAATTGTCCGCCCACTTTAATATGACGCGAGTATAAAGTGGGCGTATTTGTGCCTCTGAGTATATAAGTAATAGGCATAAAAGGTGACTACAGAAACAGTAATTGACAGATGGAATAACTTTTGCTAGGCGGGTCTAAGTAATGCTCCACCGCAAAAATATGTACTCCGTTTTATAATTCATTCATCATAGTTAAATAAGTGGAAAAAGTAATATATTAAACTGGGCTTTTGCCACCATAATTATATTCTTGCGCTAATTGAGCCATCAGAAATAAATAGTCTTCGATTTCAACCCAAAAGTTACGGGAATCGAAGAACACGTTAGAGTTACAAAAACGCATGTCCTGCAGCAGTCCCAGGGCGAATTAGTTGCGTCCCTCCCAAAAGATGAATGTGCCAGAGAATTTAATTCAAGGTTTCAATTCCTTAAAAAAACATGGCAGGTGCACATGCAAATAGAAGGGTTAAGTGCAAGTAAGAATAAGGTAGACCGAGAAAAAGTAAAAACCTTTTTATTCCACGAAAATGATAGCTACAAAGCGCACGCAACAATGGCAAGATACTTGTGTAAATGAGGTTTACACCTATTGTGCTATTGTTTCGGCTTTTGGGGTGGTTGTAAAATCCCGGCTGGAGGAGTACTGGAGCACGTCAAAAGACGTCTTCAGTACTCCTGGCATCTCCTCCAGGATGACATACTCTTTTTCATGTTATTGACTAAATGCCTACACTTCAACAACAATGAAAATTGTGATCCTGAATTGCCGACAAGACCCGAAGCGAAGCTGCTCAAGATCCAGCCCATCTTGGACCATTTGAACAGGAACATTTAATATTCGCTTTACAATTTGTCACAAAATGTGATTCTTGATGAGAGCTTGACAATGCGGAAGGGTTGGCTCGAAATGAAGCAGTTATACGCAAGAAAGCCGCGTCCATGGGCCTCAAAGCCTACAAAGTGTGCGAGTCTGGCTAACTGTGCCGAGTGGTTCAGTCATGACACGACACCACGCCAGAGCCTGCGGACTGTCAGGTGTTATCATCTAGACTGCGTTAGGAGTGGATACGAGAACCATCTCTATAACTACAGCCTTTCTTGATGAGTACTGTTTTAAGTGGAGTCGCTTTACTGTAATCAGTGTCCGAAGAACCTATAGATGCAGCAAGTGGACGTTTTAGGGCGCCTTTTGAATTGTTATTGTTGACAAGAACGTGGGCGGTCACCTCGGGAAGACATTTTGCAGTAGTTGAATTTTGTGTTTTGGAGCGAGTGTCAACGACACAATTTCTAGTCAGCGATGAGTTTGTCCTCTGCGTAAGCCGCTTCCCAAGATCTGATGATTCGCTTGTTGAACGAGGCGTTCTAGTTTGACGAGATCTGTCGAGCGATTGTGATGCACTGCCGTTTTTCCTTAACTTTAGTAAGCGAAATGGCGGATAGATAAGTTATTGAAAATGGCCGTAAAACAAGTGAGATTTAACCCATATTGAATGAATAAAATAAAACTTAATTTTATGTAGAAATTGATTCAATATGAAATCATTTATTATGTAATCGTAACTCACTGTTCTTTCACTTTCACTTGAGTGTAATATTTCGACCTCCTAATTATTCTATGTCATATTATTTTGTAAGGTTCATTATGGAAATAAAAGGCTATATTATTATCTTTGCCACAATCTGGCAATCAATGAATATAAATTTGCCAAACCCACATTAAACAACCTACTACTGAAATGGCTCAATGTGTCAGATTACAAAGTTACAGAAAACCATAGAATAAAAAAAAACCATTTCAAGTCAATGCAAGGCTCAAATTTGAGAAAAATCTCTAGTATTCCATGGTAAAAATGGTGATAATTCACAAGTACTTAAATGGTTAAGACTTGACATTGTCATTTATACTAAATATCAGTGTTTGTAGCTGAGGTACCAACAACATACCAACTTAAGTTTTTTTTTTTTTTTTTTTTTTTTTTTTTATTATTTACAAGTTAGCCCTTGACTACAATCTCACCTGATGGTAAGTGATGATGCAGTCTAAAGATGGAAGCGGGCTAACTTCTTAGGAGGAGGATGAAAATCCACACCCCTTTCGGTTTTTACACGGCATCGTACCGGAACGCTAAATCGCTTGGCGATACGTCTTTGCCGGTAGGGTGGTAACTAGCCACGGCCGAAGCCTCCCACCAGCCAAATGGATCCGTTTTACTGGCGCAACACATTCTAAGTATTAATATAAAATAGTTTTAAGCAACAAATGCATTACATTTAAGTCTTCATTGTGCTGTACTTTAATTTTTTTTGGCCATATTTTTTAAATATGACCAATATCCCTATTCCCTTCCAACTATTCCAAAAAGACTATATTAGGAATGGGTACGACAATAGACCAACGAGACGGGGATCCAACCACCACCCGTCTGTGATGAGCCTCACCACTCTTACCGTTGAGCTGTTGAGTCTCAAAGATACAAGACAAGAGAATAAAGTATTTTCTAAATGCAAGCTTAAAAAAAGTCCATTTCACGAAGTTATAAAGACGAGAAACTACCGGAAACATATTATGGAAGATGGCACTTTAGACATCTGTCGAGCGTGTCATCGACCTGGAGTCCCTCAGGCATATTGTGTCTGGATGTTCCCACCTTGCTAACGGTGAATACTTGCACAGACATCTTATAAAAAAGTCTTATTATTATAATAAGATTTTTTATAAGCTTTTTTATAATAGTGTTCATTATTAAATAAACAATAAAAGCTTTTAAAATAAATGCACCTATTGATGGGCAGCAGTTAAAAATGCATTAAACCGCATTGTCCAGCACGAGCTATAAGATTTAACCAAGAGTAGGGGCGTACTAGTCGTATCAATGATACGGGGCCCCTGGACAACAGGGGCTCCTTACGTGTGAAAGCAAAAATTAGTAAAATGTAATCCACAATCCCACTCAATCTGGTGCTTCCCGAAAAAAAGGCATAAAAACTGCCTATAGAGATTCACTTCAGAAATGACTGTTCCCGCAAAGCTAACACTTCCTATCTCACTCCTATACATCAATGCATCCTATAAGTACCTCTCTGTCCCGCATGATTTCCCGTTACTCCTTCACACCGCTGGGCACTTAATAATATTAACTAGTCGCACAAAATCAATATATCGCTACATACGTTTGCGCGCACGCACCGCGATTATTTGTTAATTTGCATATGAGTTACCAAAATCTCTAAACTTGGCTGTGATGGTGAAAAGTGAAGATACGAAGCAGTTTCCAGTAAGTCCCTTCACTCCCTTTCCTAGCCAAGACAAACGCGAACAATGACAAATTTCAAAAAAGCAATCAAATTTTCCTGAAATAAGTGTGCGCCCAAAACTTGGAAACATACTACATAGGTTAGGTTACTTTTATATTTATATTAAGCTAATATATTTGTTTCTTTTTTTGATTTTTTTTTTTTTAATTATTATTTTTTTCATTGGGCCCCTAATTTTATTACAGGGCCCCTCCAATACACCCTACGGTACTGACCATGAGAGAAGACAGAGATCTCCTTAGAAGGAGTATCCATTCTGTTTGAACCACATTTAGCATCCTAACGTGTGAATGGCTCATTGCGTTAAGTGATTGCCAATTTACTGAAATAAAATAAAAAAAATATATTTCGAATCAATCCAAGACTCAATCAAAAATAAAATTTTAGTGTTCCATAGTTTATAACAAACAGTTGCGTTTAGGTATTCAACCAGGATAAGCACTAGACATACACACTTGTAAAATCGAGACGAATGGCACATTTTAATTACTCTAATCAAGCTCAGTCGAAACTTCGTGATTTGCAACGAGAACTAAAATTACCAGATCACCGGCTTGTTTAAGACGTATGTACGAGATGGAATTCCACATATTATATGACATCTCGCCTTTTCGAACAAAAACGAAGTATTTCTTTGTACCTGACTGAAACATCGTTAAATTTCGAAAATTTGTGTAATGAAGAGTGGAAATATTAGGAGAAAGCATTGAATTGTAAAAGCTATTTGAAGAGATTACCAAGATTATAGGTTCAGATTGCTCTTCAGTATCTGAAGTAATACTACATCTTAAAACTTAAAAAAATACTTAGAAATATATATTAATGAAAAAAAAGAAATTATGGAAATGAAAGTCCTACTGGAATATGAAGTTCGATGTGGGCCATAACAAAATCTTCACTCTGTTAAGCCCATTAATCGGCGCATCTCTAATAATTAACCATTGGAATTTGACCAAATTAAACCGAGAATTGGGTTCCATAGAACAGTGTGTAGCAAAAGGAGATGGTGGCGAAAGAAAAAGCTGTAAACACAGAGCGCCACTAATTTTAAAAAAGACTAATAAAAACCTTTGGGTTGTGGGCTTGTAATAAAAAAAACCTGCTAGGATAGAACTGTTACTTCAAGAAGAATAGGTACATTTTTCAAAAATTCAAAAATAGATGTTCGACATATTTTTAATGAAATATATGTCTCAAGCATTTAGTCATGGCCAAAATATTCACGAAGATACCTTGAAAGAAGAAACTGGAAAATGCTTATCCCGAGCCAAAATAACAGATTGGTTCAATTACTGTAGGAAAGTGGTTGTGTTATTCTTTATAGATAAACAAAATGCAATTGGAAAAATTGGAGGACTTAATAAACTAGTACAAATACATAGATGAATCAAAGTTTGGCAAGAGAAAATAAAATAAATAATCCCCGCCCGGGGATATTTAAGTAAATTTATAATAGATAAAATAATTATTTGTATATAATAATAATAATAATAAAAACAGCAGGTCCAAACTGGAGAAGGGACGCATTAGATAGAAGGCAGTGGAAGTCGCTGGAGGAGGCCTAAAGGCACACTATGTTAATATAATTCTTACTTTTAATTGAATTGCAAGTCCTCCCAGAATGAGAGGGGAATAGTCCACCACGCTGGCCCAGTGCTTATTGGCTTAATTTAATTAATAATATGTATTTGTTGTTGAATAAATTTGTAGTTAATGTGTTAAAGCCAAAAAAGTGTATTTGTACTTTACATAAACTTCTCTCCATTAAACAATAAATTTTTGTATCTATTGGGGTACCCCTTCACGCTTAAACATCTCCCTACTAGGGAAGAAGTGCATTTTAAAAATGAATGCTCGCTTTGTAGATGCTGCATAGCCAGCATTCATTTTTATACCCACATATCCTGATTATTTCCATGTTAAACTCACTAAAGGATCAACTTACAACTTTACAGTTAGAACACATTGGTGCAAGGTCGTCCGACAGGCGACAGTTGCGCTACTAAATATGACGAGAGATTCAACTGATGATGAAGATTCCTGACATTATTTTTTTATTTTTTTGTGTAAAGAATATTTGCTAAATCTTTTTTTTTAATGACCAACATTCCCATTTCCCTCCAAATAGTCGGAATACTGTTAAGGGTGAGCGGGGATCGAACCATGACCTCTCGGTGATGAGTCCGGCCCCTTTATTATTGAGCTATTGATTCATCAGATGCTGATGAGACGAACAAGCATTTCATCATCAACCATCGGATGAGTCGGACCTTTTTACTGAACAAACAAACAATGAACAAACAACTCTAGCAGTGTTACCAACTCTCCAAAATATTTATCCCTAAGTTTGTGTCAAAAACCCCTAAAATCGCCTTAATTATTGAGTTGTCCTCCTAAAAAATATAAATTCATAATAATTTAGAAATAAAATGCTGTAATAAGTTTCAAAAGTCTATATTTAATACAGACAAAATCCTACGTCTTTATCTGAAGATTCAGATTTTTTGAAATCATACATGTTGACAATGAATAAATTTACTATTTTTTTTATATTCGATGAAAATCGCCGCCAGTTGCCTCAGAGTGGTGGTAGAATAACGTATTATATGTCGTTATAAGTCGCTAGGCCAAGAAAGAAATATTAAAATCATCATCAATTTAAAAATATTAAAGAGTCAAAATATCCCTGAAAATACCCCTAAAAATTTCAGACCCCTAAAAAAATCCCATTCCACTTATTTGCCCCCTAAATCTGGGCGGAAAACCTCTAAGTTGGGAACCCTGAACTCTAGAAAACAACAGAGAACGACATTTACCAAACCAACTCGATGTTCACGCATGATCTCAACCGCGCAAAACTTTTCAACGAAGAAGAATGATTTACCAGAAACTCTAAACCTAAATTATTCAGCATTTCATCATTGTAGTTTGCTGATTAGAACTATTAACCTGAATGTTTTAACATATTTATCACCACGAGGCACGAATTTGAGTTGAAGAAACAGGAAACTTGAATTCAATTCACGAAAAATAAAAAATCAAAAATGGCAAGTCATGAAGTCACCACAGATTAACAAGTGTTAACAAGTCACAGAGACAGATACTACGGTCAGACTCAAGGAACCACAGATTTAGATTAGATACCAAGGAACATATATTATATACTCCAGTATCTATTAGTCTGTGGTCAGACTCACACTCTGAGACGCAAAGACTAATAGATACTCAAAGATCTTAAACTTTTAACTTAGTTAACATGTATAAGGTCTTTGTAGATACTACGTACACAGACGACAAAACGGACAAAACAAATCACGACATCACGACGAATTTAATGAAGGTGACAGTCATAGACTAAACACAAAAGTGGCAGTTTCATTTAAACTTCATACCACCAAAGAGCTAATTATAAGAGGAAACGAAATAAGGTCACGTGATCTGAAGCGAAAAATTTCTTAAAAATGGCGCCGTAACCGCCCACCTTTAATACCTATATACCTAATACCCACAGATTAAAAAATAACAGGCAGATAGTGCGCACGGAACACGACGGTGTCGTAGCCGTGTCAAATACAAAATTCTAAAAACGAATGCTTTCTCAAGTCAGTACGACACAAAGCGTTGCATCAGTAATTTTCAATATTATTGAAGAAAAATGTCGTCTTATTTTTTAAATATTTTAAAAACTATTCACAAAAACTAAACAAATAAGATGGAGTATTTTTTATTGGTAGGTAATTATTTATTATTATATTAATTTACATAAATGTTATTAGTGTTAAATTTTGAAATACAAATTATGAAAACAGTTTGTATATGCGGATGTCAAGGAGACGCGTGACGTTTGTTTTTTTTTATGGGTTTTTTTACAGAATGAAGACTTATTCTTGATCATCTTTATTCTGCGTTAATACCTACCTACCAGCATATATATTTAAGTTTGTACGTTCTAAAAGTAGAATGACAAGAAACACCATAAAAACGATATGATTTCAAGGACAATATCAAATAAAAGAATAAGACAAAAACAATCAGATGGACATATATTAAAAAAGTTTCACAGGACATTAATGATTCCTTTAAATTCAACTCACTCACTGCTGAGCTCACTGCTCACTGCTGAGCTCGAGTCTCCTCTCAGAATGAGAGGGGTTAGGCCAATAGCCCACCACGCTGGCCCAATGCGGATTGGCAGACTTCACACACGCAGAGAATTAAGATAATTCTCTGGTATGCAGGTTTCCTCACGATGTTTTTCCTTCACCGTTTGAGACACGTGATATTTACTTAATTTCTTAAAATGCACACAACTGAAAAGTTGGAGGTGCATGCCCCGGACCGAATTCGAACCCACACCCTCCGGAATCGGAGGCAGAGGTCATTTCCACTGAGCTATCACGGCTCTAATTTAAATGGCGCCTACGTGCTTCAAGGCGGAGCTTTGTAATTTTGTAATAATATGAATGATTTTGAATGATACATAGAACTGTTTGACATTATGTTGTCCATTTTAAAAACAATGTAGATTAGAATGAGACAAACATATTTTTACTCGTAAGGTTCATATTTTCATCTCACTTATATAACTATAAATTGTATAGACCACTTAGGGCCGTTCCCCCTTCATTGGGTAATGTCAATTATCAAAGTCAAAAGCAACCACCGACGTCATTTGACGTTTGTGATCACCGATTACAGTCTGTGTTGTGTTATTCACGCCAGTGTGCCTTCGGCCAAAAGATTCGTCAATTTAACGGATTCTCCATCCTTTACGCACACATTGTGGTGTTTATGGAAAATGCCTTTTCCATCCCTTTTTAATTATCCGATCATTTTCGGAACCGAAGCCAGTCTATGCTCTGTTGTGATTGGCTGAACCTTTTTATTAAAGTTTTATTTTTGCCTTGTAAAAAAACATGGCTGCAATTATAGTGAAATGTAAAATGTAAATATGTTCCTTGAGTAAAACTGTGAAACCAGTGGAACTACAGGAAACTACAAATCAATTTATCAAGGATTTTATTTCTATTTATTTATTTTCTGTATATTATTGTATAGTATTGTTAATAAAGAGTTATAGTTTGATTTGTGCTCGGTTAATTTCAGTGTTCGATAGTAAAAGTGCAAAAGTGTTTTTGTTTTTCGTTCAAAATGAAGCGCTGTTGCGTGCCTAAGTGTAAAACAGCTATTAATTTACGTGCTGTACCATATACTGATGTTACTAGATGGAAGGTATGGTTGATCAATTGCCTGTTTTTGCGTAAATATTCCTGTTTACCTTGCTATGTTATTAATCATAGGTTAAGGTTAACTAAGTCTGCGATACTTACTTTGAATTTGGAAATTAGTGATTTAAACCAAAACGCTGTTCTAGCACCTACAAATTCCAAGTTCCTAGAGGTATCTTTCATCGGGCCTAATAAATACGAATAAACGATAGTTGACCATGTAACTACTACTTCACAAACAAACAAATAGCCTGAAATGCAGACTAACGCATTAAATGTCAATATTAACGAACAATCAATTATATTTCTACAAATAGTGTCTGTCTAGGCTCACAATCCCAGTCCGAATATTTACAGAGTTCAATTTTACCTGATCCCCTGCCTTCTGCTTCACAGAATCCCTTTGTGCATGTTAGGCCTCATTTTAGACACAAGCCTCATAGAAAGTCTGACATAATTCCTAGAGTTCGATCGGCTAAGTTTGAAACTCCTAGGAAGCAAAAGTTAAGTCAGAATATTAGAACATTAAAACAAATGTTGCGCAATGAGACTTACAAATGCTAACAATTATAGTCAAAACTTTGTGCTAGTAAGGACAATATTTTATTTCAAATTATTCTTTGTTAACTCAGTTTGGAAAATTATTAGTGGATCACAGTTAAGATTATCTGATTCTAAAGTCAAATCTCCTAGATACACTAATGATGAGAAAATCTTTGCACTTACATTATTTAAGTTGAGCCTTAATTTTTACAAATTCTTACAGAAATATTTAATATTCCTATCCAAATCAACTACAAACTCTCTATTAACTAAAATACCTGTGAGACCAGGTATTAATGAATTTATTTTCCAGCATTTGGCTGATTGTGCTAAGAACACACAGACTATGGGTTTACCTGACTGCAGTACCAATCCTGGTACTGTTACAATTGAAAATTTTTTAAACTAGAAGATACGACAACGGAGATGCACTGTAACATTAACCTTGTACACCAAAACATACAGAGCATCAACGGCAAGGAATTAGAAGTTGAACTATTTGTAGAAAAATTCAATATACACATTTTATGTCTTACGGAGCATTGGCTCACTAACTCACAGCTGTCAGTTCTTAATATTAATAATTATTCATTGTCAAGTGTGTTCTTCAGAAGGGCTGGTCATGGTGGCTCCTTAATTTTCTTACATAATAACTTAAAATGTAAGGATAGAAAAGATATAGTTAGTCTTTCTGTGGAATGCATTGTTGAACTTTCTTGTGTGGAGTTGGAACAAATTATTATAGTATGCGTGTACCGACCCCCTCCTGCTGACTTTGATCAATTTGAAGAGGTAATGGAAGATGTAATGAGGCGATTGTGCACATCTTCCAAACAAATACTGATTTGCGGCGATTTTAATGTTGATATTCTAACAGAAAACACAAAATCTATTAGATTTCTTAACTTATTCAAATGTTTTGATTTGACGCATGCTTTTAACGAACCTACTAGGATAACCGCAACTTCAGGTACCTGTCTAGATAATATATTTTATAATTGTGTGCTTGAGAAAAAGAAGATAATAAATAAATTAAGCTCTGATCATAGTGGTCAAATAATTACTATCTTAAATAATAAACCCAATAGCAATCAATGGGTAAAGTGTAGGCCAATATCTGAAAGTAAATTAAAGCGATTTAAAAACACAATTATTTCTAAAATTCCAAGTCTTGCATTTGAAAATAATCATCCAGACATGCTCTTTGGTACACTTTTCAAGTCAATAGACAGAGAGTTTAGTAAAATTTTTAACTTTAAACGCATAAATGCTAGCCAAAAATTAAAGTTTAGCGAATGGGCTACTGTAGGCATCTATAAAAGTAGAGATAAATTGTACGAGTTGTACGAGGAAAAACAATATAATCAAACGCGAACTTATTTAGATTACGTAAAAAGTTACTCAAAAATTTTTAAACGTGTTTGTATTCTTGCGAAATCGTTACACATCAAACAGAAAATAATTGAGTCTGAGAACAAGATACAAACCACCTGGAACATAATTAATAGAGAATCAGGAAAAATCAAACCGCGGGATATGAGTTTTGAATTAATTGTCAATGACAAAAAGGTAAACACTGATATCGAGGTTGTTAATGCCTTTGAAGATTTTTTCCAGAATGTTCCTATCTTGTTAACTGATTCACTAGATTCGTCTGCTACGGAAGCCCAGAGACTATTAAGAGGCAATGTTAAAGAGTGCAACGTTCTTTTTGAATTTCACCACATAACTGTATCAGACATTAAAAGATCTTTCAATTTATTAAAATTAAAAAGAACCGGAGATCTGTGGGGCATGTCAGTGAAAGTAATATCTAATATAATTGATATCATTGCTCCCCACTTAGCTATTATTTTTAATGAATGTGTGGACTTAGGTATTTTTCCGAACCTAATGAAGCATGGCAAATTGATACCACTTTTTAAATCAGGAGACAAATCAGATCTTAATAATTATAGACCGATTACAATATTGCCAACACTTAGCAAGGTCTTTGAAAAAATCATATTAAATCAACTTTTATGTCATTTTAATTTAAATAACTTGCTTCATCCTGAACAGTATGGTTTTACAAAAGGTCGCAATACAACTGATGCAGGGGCTAAACTTTTAAAACATATTTATGAAGCATGGGAAGGTTCTAAGAATGCAATTGGTGTGTTCTGTGATCTGTCCAAGGCGTTCGATTGTGTTGACCATAACACGCTTCTACTCAAGTTAAGCCACTATGGCATCAAAAGTGTTGCACTCGATCTCATTGCCTCTTATCTCAGTGATAGAACACAGAAGGTATGCATAAATGATATAAAGTCGCACGGTTCCACTACCATAATGGGCGTCCCACAGGGTTCAATTCTGGGTCCTTTTCTATTTTTAGTGTACATAAACGATTTACCATACCATGTCAGCGGCATATGTGAGATTGTACTGTTTGCTGATGATACATCCTTAATTTTTAAGTCCGACAGAAATAAAGATAACTCTGACGACGTAAACCGTGCCATATCGCATGTGTCGCATTGGTTCACTGCAAATAATCTACTTTTGAATGCTAAGAAAACAAAATGTATTGAGTTTTCATTGCCAAATGTTATAAAACTAGATAAGTCTATAATGATCGATGGTGAAACACTAGAAATGGAGAGTTCCACAGTTTTCCTGGGAGTGACCTTGGATTGTAAACTTCAGTGGGGTGCTCATATAGAAAAACTGTCTGGTAAACTTAGCTCAGCGGCATTTGCCGTGAGAAAAATAAGACAGTTTACTGATGTCGATACAGCTAGGCTTGTTTATTTTGCGTACTTTCACAGCGTAATGTCTTACGGTATTTTATTGTGGGGCAAGGCTGCCGATATACAATCTATATTTGTACTTCAAAAAAGAGCAATTCGAGCAATATATCAATTAAAATCACGCGAGTCCCTTCGTCAAAAGTTTAAAGAAATAGGTATACTAACAGTAGCCTGTCAATATATATATAACTGTATAATATATGTAAGACAAAATATTAATTTGTACAAACGAAAAGGAGATCTAAACCCACGTCTTACTAGACACGGGCATAAGTTAGTTATTTCTGCATATCGTCTCCAAAGAGTAAAAAAATCTTTTGTAGGTTTGGGTGTACTCTTCTATAATAAGATCCCCAAGACTGTGATGGACCTGCCAATGCATAGCTTTAAGCAATGTGTTAAAAAACATTTACTTAGTCGAGGGTACTACAACATTGATGAGTTCCTTAATGATAAAAATGCTTGGAGGCCGTTGGATCAGCTTCCACCTACACACAGGAAGTAAAACTATAACAAATGTAAACAGTAATTGTTATCAATTGTAAATTATAATACTGTATGACTTTTTCAAAAGAGCAACTGTTGAGTTTCTTGCCGGTATCTTCTCAGCAGGACCTGCCTTCCGAACCGGTGGTAGAATCTTTACAAATAGTCAACTGACGTGTCAAAAGTGCTTGTAAACTGAGCCTACTTGAAATAAATGATTTTTGATTTTTGATTTTTTGCAGTGTATATTGTTGTTTGATGAAATGGCTGTCAACAAAAATTTATTTTTTAATATTCATTCTGGGGTTATTGAGGGTTTTGAAGACCTAGGAACATAGGTGGTGAACGAGCAAATAATGTTGCAGATAAAGTTTTAGTTTTTATGTTACGTGGCTTATTTCCATCTTGGAAAATACCTTTAGCTTATTATTTTCTCTGTGATGGAATAAAGACTTTAAATTTAAAAAGAATTCTTAGAGAAATAATTGAGGCAATATTTAAATCTGGATTTATTTTAAGAGCTACGATCTGTGACTAAGGTTCTGCAAATGTAGCTGCAATAAATTCATTAATAACTGATACACACAGAGAATGCCTTCATAATAGTAATGAAGACGCTGAAAATATATTTTATTATATGATTAATAACAACAAGGTATATCATATTCATGATGTTCCTCATTTGTTAAAATGCTTCCGTAATAATTTTCAGAAGAAGGACTTGATCATTGGAAATCAGCATGCTCAATGGGCTTTCATTGAACGGGCTTATGCTACTGATGGTGCAGGAGGACGTGCCAGAACCATAGATTTAATGATAAACATATAAACCCAAGTTCCTACGATAAGATGAAGGTAATTATGCATTACATTATATTAGGAAATGCTTTCTGAGGGAAGGGAGTGTAACAACTTCAGCTTCCCTACTCCAGACTGAGAATTAATATGAACTGTAGATTATAACTCCATACCATTTTTCGGGGTTTATGGGGGTGACAAGCGCAATATAAGAGTTACAAATGAAGTGTAACTCTCTAGCCTCTGCACCTCAACTCCACTCTCACTTTCATGCGGTGGACCCCGTTACTTCAAGCAACTTTGTGGAAGACTAGGAGAAATCCCAGTGGGAAACGGAGTCGACAAACAGACGAGAGTACAGGAGGGATTACTGGCGCAAATATTTTGGTCCAATAATCTGGTGATCTTAAAGCGAGGGAAGAATCACGTAAGGCTTTATTAATTAACAAGAACAAGCCATATCATCACAATATATACGGATGTCAAATATTTAAATAAGGCTACACTAGAAGATTCGCTCTGATAATCCTTTTGACTAATTTTGTCATTTGTGGGGTGGGAATATTATGAGTGGTATATAATAGTATAATTTTTGTAACTAATATGTCTGAGAAATCTATAAATATAAAAGAAAGTCAGGTTTGTTACAACACTTATACCTCAAGAACAGCTGGACCGATTAGGCTAAAAATTGGTGGAGAGGAGCTTAGATCTAGGAGAAGAACATAGGATACTTATGGTAGAGGTAGAGTTGAGTAGAGTATGGTAGAGTAGGTGTTGGGTGGGAGTATGGTAGGGTAGCTGTTACTCTTTAACGCCGCAACTACTGAACCGATTTGGCTGAAATTTATAACGAAGATAGATATTACCCTGGATTAATTTAGGAATATCCCGGAAAATCTATGGTTCCCGCGGGATTTGTGAAAAACTGAACTTTCCACGTGGACGAAGTCGCGGGCATCCGCTAGTTTAATGTAATTTTGGTAAAAATTGTTTACGATTTTGACGAAGGTAAATCAAAAAATCATGATAATTAATTTTACTTTACAGGTCAAATATGCTTCAGATGTCTTCAGTTTTAGAGGTGTACACTGCCTTAGTTTGGAAAATGAAGTCATATTATAAAGAACTTCGTTATAGTGTTCCATATGTCAACATGACTGCCTCTGTGGTCCAGTGGTTAGTCTATGTGTTCACAAGGTCCTGGGTTCAAATCCTGGGTAGAGCTAAATGAGATACTGAGTTTTTCCTTCTTTTAAGAAATTTTTAGTTATAATTATCAGCCGTGAGTTGGAAAGTTGGTGGCATTACACCCCATTAGTTCTAGTTCACAAACGCCATTTAGATTGAAACTTTTTCTCCTTCTCCTAGAACTATGATTGAGGTGTCATTTTTTCGGAAACACATTTGAAAAGCTTTTGAAAAAATTAAAGGGCTGCTTGCAAAAATTGCAAAAGTTATAAACAATTAACTAAAATATAAGGGGTTTGTTTTTTTAATATCAAAAACTATTTAAGATATTTCCAATTTGCCAAAAGATTCAAAAAGAAGAGGAAAATTGCTAACAAAAACTATAACCTTTAGAAGTCTGGCTTAATATTTATTGAACTAAATAACCTCTGGATCTACTGATTGACTTCCAAATTCTTTTACCATGTTATTTGTGAGTTTCATAGGCATATTTTTATCCTCCTATTCTCACCAAAACGGGAACTACGCGGGTGAAACCGGGGGCGTCAGCTAGTTATGTATATAAATTCTGTAGGATTTTAAATAATTTTAACAGTTGTAAACTATTTCCAGGAGAAATACTTTATACTTATATACATAATACTAATTTACTTAATTTTACCTTACAGGTCATTTATTATGCTTCGGACGTCTTCAGTTACAGAGGTACACTGTACACCGCCTTTTACTTGGGAAAATGAAGTCATACGAAGATCTTAGTTATAGTGTTCCACAATTATGTTAACATAACTCTCTTACATACTTATAACATAAGCCTCTCTGGTTCAGTGGTTACCCTATGTGGTCACGAGGTCCGGGGTTATATAAGATACTGAGCTTTTCATCTAAGAAATTTTGACTTATAATTCTCAGTCCTTAGTTGGGAATTTAGTGGTGTTACACCCTGTGCCTCAGAGTGCACGTTAACCTGTCCCGGACAAGGCCACGTCCTGTAAATAATGGATAAAACGCAAATGGTAGATACGCCACCTAATTCTACAATTCTACGTTTTATACTAATTTACTACCCTCTATAAGTGTACAAGTTTTTAAAATAATGGTTTTTTCGATTCAAAATTAGATTTCATCATTTTTTACCGGACAATGTGTTTTAAATCGGGTCCTAATGAAAGAAAAATAATTATTACACAAAAAATAGTCAAATTAGTTATAGATAATAAGGTGGTGTATCTATCATATTAGTCTGATCTACATGTGCTCTTTAGTATAAAAAAAAAGTTCTCCATCTCCTATAAAAATGGTTGAGGTGTCATTCGATTCGGAATTGAATATACATAGTTTTTGAAAAATTTGAAGGCCCGCTCACTAAAATTGCAAAAGTTATAAATAATTCACTAAAAATGAAAAAGGGGTTCAAGCATTTTTATAGGAGACAGAACTTTTTTTTACTAAAGAGCAGTGACCACATTCCATCCAGTTTAAATGCGTTATAACCATCTGTCATATATTTTGTGAAGTCATATAATTTTGTAACTGTACAATTTGGTATTTTACTGCATGGAAATGTTTACATTTTTATTAAAGAAATAAATAAAAGATTTTGCCTTTTTTTTATCATACAAAAGAAAAAGTCTAGTAACAATATAAATAATCGAGATAAACGAAACCGGCATATCAGAAGATCGGTAACATTTTGCGGTTATATGGGATAACCACAAATAGTACGGCATAACCTACTTTCACAAATCAATTTAACTACGGAATAAACCTACGACCCCTTCCAACCATTTTCAATTTACTACAAGCATTTCCGTTTCCGCCGTGTAGGCACATTCTACATATACATAGAATAGAAAGAGAGGGCAAAGGGATTTTTAATGAAGATTTGCCTTGTATGAGAGAGATAAAGGATAAATTTATGAATGAAATTTGTGGTTATATGATTTTAAAATTATGAATGAAATTCAAATTTCTCAAATGTGCTAAGCAGTTTCTATGAAGTAAGCTGTCTGTATCTTTTTAGCCGTTTGTGGTGTTATTTACTACTTACTAGTCTATAGTGATCTGTGTTTACTAACAAATAATTAATCACATTCACTTGATTCTTTGAAATAAATTATAATAGAAAAATAATTTTCAAAAATGGAAAGTAATATTGTTAATGCTTCCTATGGAAAATGTAGGTTCTGTTCATCAACAGGCCATCACAGAGACCTCATGAAAGAATACAATTCAAATGGAAGACGCGAAGTTTATTACGAATTGTTTCAAGAATGTTTTAATTTATATGTAAGTAATTTTATCTTTTGTTATGTGGTATATTATAAACCGCATTCCACGCGGTCGATCGCCAGTTTCGTATAAAATAATTGACTATGTCAGACAGACATTCACGCGAGTGATTATAAAAGTGTTCCGTTTTTGCATGTTCGTACATACGGGAACTTAAAAAAAAAAATTTAATAATTGGTTAAGAAATGACGAAGTTCTGAGGTAACAAAATTAAAAAAAAAAACATACGCGTCGAATTGAGAACCCCCTTTTTTTACCGTCAGTTAAAAATAGTGTGCTGCAGACCACACAAATGAAGTAAAACTTCTTTATCTCTCCATCTCAACGTCCGTTCGCCTCACCCGATTACACTTTTTGTAACACATTCACCAAGCGTCAAGAATACATATAAAAGTTTTAGTTCAAAAATATACTCGTTTACAAGAAAAATCGAAATAGCCCACCTGGACAGTACTTCCAGACTGTTTCGATTTTTTTCAGTTGTGTGCAACCAGGTGTTCCCTCATCTGCTCATCATGTGTGCAGAGCCTGCAAGAGGCTAGCAGCTTCCGCAGCATGGTGGTGGAAGCAGAGAGCCTTATGATGAACACACTGGACGAGAAAGAAAGGATATTTGTTAATTGTAAGTTTGTAAACCATATTTACTAAAGATAATAGCAGGGGCTACTACAGGGGCCCCTTATGTGTTAATTTTGACGGCCTCCGTGGCGCAGTGGTATGCATGGTGGATATACAAGACGGAGGTCCTGGGTTCGATCCCCGGCTGTTCAGATTGAGATTTTCTTAAAATGTTTTGATTTGACTCATGCTTTTAATGAACCTACTAGGATAACGGCTACTTCAGGGACATGTCTGGATAATATATTTTACAATTGTGTGATTGAAAAAAAGATGATAATAAATAAATTAGGCTCTGATCACAGTGGTCAAATAATAACTATTTTAAACAATAAATCCAATAGCAACCAATGGTTCAAGTATAGGCCGATAACTGAAGGTAAATTAGAGCGATTTAAAAGCATAATTTCTTCAAAAATTCCAAGTCTTTCATTTGAAAATAGTCACCCAGACAGGCTATTTGGTACGCTGTTCAAGACAATAGACAAAGAGTTTTGTAAAATTTTTAACTTTAAATGTATTAATGTTACTCAAAAATTAAAGTTTAGCGAATGGGCTACTGTAGGCATTTACAAAAGTAGAGACAGATTGTACGAGTTGTACGAGGAGAAACAGTATAATCAAACGCGAACATATTTAGAACATGTAATAAACTATCCAAAAATTTTCAAACGTGTTTGTATTCTTGCAAAATCATTACACATCAAAGATAGAATAATAAAATCTGAAAACAAGGTACAAACAACCTGGAACATAATTAATAAAGAATCAGGCAAAATTAGACCACGTGATATGAGTTTTGAATTAATTGTCAATGATAAAAAGATAAACACCGATAACGAGGTTGTTAATGCCTTTGAAGACTTTTTCCAGAATGTTCCTATCTTGTTAACAGATTCACTGGACTCTTCTGCTACGGAAGCCCAGAGGATATTAAGAGGCCATGTTAAAGAGTGCAACGTTCTTTTTGAATTTCATCATATAACTGTATCAGACATTAAAAAAACTTTTAAACTGTTAAAATTAAAAAGAACTGGAGACATGTGGGGCATGTCAGTGAAAGTAATATCTAACATCATTGATGTCATTGCTCCCCACTTAGCTATTATTTTTAATGAATGCGTGGATTTGGGTATCTTTCCGAACCTAATGAAACATGGCAAACTGTTACCACTTTTTAAATCAGGTGACAAAACTGATGTTAATAATTATAGACCAATTACAATACTGCCAACACTTAGTAAGGTTTTTGAAAAAATCATTTTAAATCAACTTTTAAGTCATTTTAATTTAAATAATTTATTTCACCCTGAACAGTATGGTTTTACTAAAGGTCGCAGTACAACTGATGCAGGTGCTAAACTTTTAAAACATATATATGATGCATGGGAAAATGCTAAGAATGCTATTGGTGTATTTTGTGATTTGTCCAAAGCATTCGATTGTGTTGACCATAACATTCTTTTACTTAAGTTAAGCCACTATGGCATAAAAAGTGTTGCACTCGATCTCATCGCCTCTTATCTTAGTGATAGAACACAAAAGGTATGCATAAATGATTCAAAGTCTCGCGGTTTTTCTAACACAATGGGCGTCCCACAGGGTTCAATTCTGGGTCCTTTTCTATTCCTAGTGTACATAAACGATTTACCACACCATGTTAGCGGCATCTGTGAGATAGTACTGTTTGCTGACGACACATCCCTAATTTTTAAGAGTGACAGAAGTAAAGATAATTCCGACGATGTAAACCGTGCCATATCGCATGTGTCGCATTGGTTCACTGTTAACAACTTACTTTTAAATGCAAAGAAAACTAAATGTATTGAGTTTTCATTACCAAATGTTATAAAATTAGATAAGTCTATAATGATCAATGGTGAAACACTAGAAATAGAGAATTCCACAGTTTTCCTGGGAGTGACCTTGGATTCTAAACTTCAGTGGGGTGCTCATATAGAAAAACTGTCAGGTAAACTCAGCTCAGCTGCTTTTGCAGTGAGAAAAATAAGACAGTTTACTGATGTTGATACAGCTAGACTTGTTTATTTTGCGTACTTTCACAGCGTAATGTCTTACGGTATTTTGTTGTGGGGCAAGGCTGCTGATATACATTCTATATTTGTACTTCAAAAAAGAGCAATTCGAGCAATATATCAACTAAAATCACGCGAGTCCCTTCGTCAAAAGTTTAAAGAAATAGGCATTTTAACAGTAGCCTGTCAGTATATATATAACAGTATAGTTTATGTGAGACAAAATATTAATTTGTACAAACGAAAAGGAGATCTAAACCCACGTCTTACTAGACACGGGCATAAGTTAGTTATTTCTGCATATCGTCTCCAAAGAGTTAAAAAATCTTTTGTGGGTTTGGGTGTACTCTTCTATAACAAGATCCCCAAGACTGTGATGGACTTGCCAATGCACAACTTTAAGCAATGTGTTAAAAAACATTTACTTAGTCAAGGTTACTACACTATTGATGAGTTCCTTAACGACAAAGGTGCATGGAGGCCATTGGATCAGCTTCCACCTTCACACAGGAAATAAAACTATAAGAAATTGTAATTTAATTGTTATCAAATGTAAATTGTAATACTGTATGACTTTTTCAAAAGAGCAACTGTTGAGTTTCTTGCCGGTATCTTCTCAGCAGAACCTGCCTTCCGAACCGGTGGTAGAATCTTTACAAATAGTCAACTGACGTGTCAAAAGTGCTTGTAAACTGAGCCTACTTGAAATAAATGAATTTTGAATTTGAATTTTGAATTTGAACTTAATTTGTCCAGGTCTGGCTGGTAGGAGGCTACGGCCGTGGCTAGTTACCACCCTACCGGCAAAGACGTACCGCCAAGCAATTTAGCGTTCCGGTACGATGCCGTGTAGAAACCGAAAGAGGTGTGGATTTTCATCCTCCTCCTAACAAGTTAGTTCGCTTCCATCTTAGACTGCTTCATCACTTACCATCAGGTGAGATTGTAGTCAAGGGCTAACTTGTAAAGAAAAAAAAAAAAAAAAAAATTTGTAAAGTTTAATCCACAATCTCACTTAATTCCTTGCTTAAGCGTGCGCCTAAAAGTTGGAAACATCCTACATAGGTTTAGGTCATATTTATTTTAAGGGATCATTTTTGTTTCTTTCATGAAAAATGTTGTAAATTGAGCCCCCCAACTAATTTTGATACGGGGCCCCTCCAAAGCACACTACGCCACTGGATAATAGAATTCACAGCTGCTAGTATTTCTTAAAATGTGTATTTTGTTAAAATCAATTATTTCTGTCAGGCAGGTATTTGTAACGTTAAACTAGTAATAATAAAACTGATTTTGTTATTTAATAAATGATACTAATTTGGACAACAGTGCAGTAACAAGGCATGTAGTCATGTGCCAGTTTTATTCTCTTTCTACAAATGCTTTGAATCAGGGATGTTAAGGAGCTCCGTAACAGTAACCAAATCCGAAATAATAGTTTCGGATAATATCAGATAAGGCCGGAGCATAACCGAAACATGTTATGACAAGTTGTTTTGATTGGACGGGAGCAGCCGACACACAAGCCGCAATACAACATTAATAAAGAAAGAAAGAAAGAAGAAAGAAAATATATTTATTAACATAACTATACCCAACTAGTTTCAATTGCATGGTTTGTTTGACCATTTGGATTGTGCCGTTGCAAGAACCAGCTCATGACTAAGGGCCCCATATATAAAAACTAATATGAAAAACTCGAAACACTCACAATAATTTAAATTCTAAATATCACTTGTCAAGGAAATACAATATTATGACGAAACATGCATAACTGAGAATTTTCTTAATTCTCTACCTGTGAAGTCTGCCAATCAACATTGGGCCAGCATAAATGTACTTATTGAGAGGAGACTCGTGCTCAACAGTGAGCTGAACATGGTTTGTTAATGATGATGATTATTTCTGTTACAGTTAGACAAACACCAAAACCTACAGAAATAGATGTGAAGCCAGAAAACCTCGCCACAGTGAAACTTGAACAGAGTGACGAACTGGACAGTATTACTTACGAATGTGATGGTAAGTTGATCAACAGCTACATCACAAGTATAGCAAGATTTATCAGTGACTTTCCCCCATGAATGAATGAATGAATGATAGTTTATTCATGAAAATGTAGGTTTAACATGATGGTCCTTATAGAATTGAGCCGATATCTTCTTCTTCTTTCTTCTGGGCCGTTTCCGCACTTAGCCATGTGATTGTCCGTTGTGCGTGGGTTCCTCGGTGTAGGTTCGCTCCAGAAGCTTAGCAGGCCGCCGAGGTCGCCGATAGCCTCATGCAGTGTCGCTGAGGAGCCAATGTAGGTTGCTCGTTGTTCCATTACGCCTCTGCAACTGAGCATAACATGTAGCAGTGTCTCGTCCTCCTCCATGCAGGCTCTGCACAGAGGACTGTCTGTCATACCTAGAATTGAAAGGTGTTTGTTTAGTGGGCAGTGACCTGTTATGAAGCCAACTACTGTTCTCAACTTATCTCATGTGAGGTTCATAAGTTTCTTTGTTATCCTTGGGTCGGGTGGGGTTGAGCCTATATACATTTTACCATAACTGGTGTATGTATTATCTATAATGAAATACATTTGAACAAAGAAAAAAATTAAACTAAATTAATGCAATGTCACAATTACTAAATAATAAATTAGAAACTGTCCATGTCCATAAAATAATCTTGAATGTCATAATAACTTTTTTTTAACTAATTGTAAATGTTTCATTGAAATATTGACCAGGGCTTTTCTTTTAGACTATGAGGAAGTTTATTATATATTTTTATTGCCATACAATAAGAACTGGGTTCCTTCCCCGGCTGGGCCGATTGAGGTTATCTTAATTTGTCCAGGTCTAGCTGGTGGGAGGCTTTGGCCATGGTTAGTTACCACCCTACCGACAAAGACGTACCGCCAAGCGATTTAGCGTTCCGGTACGATGTCGTGTGGAAACCGAAAGGAGTGTGGATTTTCATCCTTCTCCTAACAAGTTAGCCCGCTTCCATCTTAGATTACATCATCACTTACCATCAGGTGAGATTGTAGTCAAGGGCTAACTTGTAAAGAATAAAAAAAAAAAGAACTCTTGTCATATATTGTCAAACCAATTTATTTTTGCTACCATGAAATAGTGTTTGTTATTGAAAACTATCAATAGATGGCGTTTTCAAAGTTCTCTAACTTTGAAACATTCCTTTTTTGTATACTTCAAGAACCTGTTGTGACATAGTTGTGGCGGAGGCTCATAGATGGCGCTTTATATTTTATTTTTGTCTCACAGAAAATTTCAAGTTAGCCCGCTTCCACCTTAGACATGCATTGTCACTTAATTAACTTGAAAAAATTACCTTTACTTTCAGATGCGTCCGAGGCGTTGTCAGACTACGAGGCTGTGGAAGGGGAGGAAGCATTGCTGCAACGGTTCTCAGCAGACATGTTGGCGCCACTGCCTACTGCAGTGATGCTCAAAAATAGCAGCTTCTTCCAACAATTGGAATTGTTGAAAGGTAAGCGAGACTGCCTCAGTTTAGTAGTTAGTTTTGGATCACTTTGTCTTGGGTTCAAATCCTATTTGGGCTTTTTAAGACTGAGCTTTTCTCAGTTTAGTAGTTAGTTTTGGATCACTTTGGGTTCAAATCCTATTTGGGCTGGTTAAGACTGAGCTTTTCTACTAAGAAATATTCAATAAAAATTCTCAGCTTGGTGTGGTAAAGGTAATGGTGTCACACTCTGTGCCTCGAAGAGAATGTTAAGCTGTCACTTTTGGTTATTAAGATTAACATATGATCCTCATCCACATTTGGTTCACTGTTGAGCACGAGTCTCCTCTCAGAATGAGAGAAGTTAGGCTAATAGTCCACCACGCTGGCCCAATTACGGCGAGAAAAATTCGAATGATTGCCGGAAAAACCATAAAAATAGCCCTTTTCTTTTTCCCATACAATTTTTTTAAGTAAAACGTAGTAAATTTGAGCTTTATTGTTACTGTATAAAGTTCATATTAAAATACAAGGACCTACTTAGTAGGGTAGGTTAGGGAAGGGGTAGGGGTAGGGTAGGGGTAATTGAAAGTTTCACGCGGACGAAGTCGCGGGCGTCCACTAGTATTAATATAAATCTAAATTGATAAAATGTTATATCTTTACAGATGAAATAATACCAGCAAAATCAATAAAGAATTTAATAGAACAGTCACCTCGCAAGTCACCAAAGATATTCTACATTACAGAGAAGCTAGCCCATTCCAACAATGTCTCGACCATTCTAGAACATTCCAACGTCACAGCTTTCAAGATGAAGAAGAAACCTGGATACCAGTGCTACTATTGCAGTAGAATTTGTGATACTTTCGAAAAACTACACCAACATCAGTTAGAAGAAAATTGTAGAAGAAATATCAAGAATCTACTAAATAAACTACCAGCAGAGAGTCTAATAGTCTATGTGTATATAACAGATGTTAAATGTACTATATGTGATAGTTTTGTTGCCAACTTAAACGAACTTAAAACGCATTTGAGTAGAATACATAAAAAGAAGTTTTACTCACAATTCGGTGATAGAGTTATACCATTTAAGTTTACTAAAAACCAATATGAATGTGTGAATTGTGGTGGTCATTACGAGACTTTTGGAGCTATTGAGAGACATATGAACGTACATTTTAGGAATTATGTGTGCGATCAATGTGGTGCCGGATATGTGACCAAAAGTAGATTGAAAACTCATGTAAAATGCTCTCATTTTAAAGGGAATTTCCCTTGTGATAAATGCAAGAAGACATTCACAACTATGTTTAAATATAAATCTCATGTCGATGTTGTACATAATATGGTTAAAAAGCATAAATGTCCTTATTGTTTGGAACGGTTTGCAGATTACCACCATAGACAAAAACATATGGTAGACTCCCATGGGGATACCCCATTGAGATACAAATGCAACGTCTGTGACAATTTATTCAAAAGGCGTTACGCTTTGTCATGTCATATGAAAAGAAGACATTTAGAACTCAAAGATATTAAATGTACCCTCTGTTCGTACAATTGTTATACATCTGCTGAATTAAAGGCACATATGGTGAAACATAACGGTGAAAGGACGTATGAATGTGTTGTATGCAAGAAGTCGTACGCACGGAAAAGGACTCTAAAGGAACATATGCGAATACACAATAATGACAGGAGGTATGTGTGTGTGGTCTGCGGACACGCGTTTGTGCAGAAATGCAGTCTGAAAGGGCATATGAAGGCGCATCATAGTGATCATCTTGATAATGAAAGCTAACTGCATTAGATAGTAGTGTGCAATAGACCACACGACTGAAGTAAGACTTCTTTGATTAAACAAAAAAGCGCCATCTATGAGTCTCCGCCATAACTGCATCGCAGCAGGTTCGTGAAGTGTACAAAATGGGATTGTTTCAAAATTATCTAAAAACGCCATATACCTATTGGTAAATTATAATAACAAACACTGTTTCTTTGAAAAAAAATTGTAAATAATCGATTACATATATTAATATCGCCGAATAGCGGCGTGATTTAAATATACCCCGTCTGTTCCTACAATTGTTATACATCTGCTGAATTAAAGGCACATATGGTGAAACATAACGGTGAAAGGACGTATGAATGTATTGTATGCAAGAAGTAAAGTAAGTAAAGAAAAGGACTCTGAAGGATAATATGCGTATACACAATAATGACAGGAGATATGTGTGTGTGGTCTGCGGACATGCGATTGTGCAGAAATGCAGTCTCAAAGGGCATATGAAAGGGCATCACAGTGATTATGTCGATAATGATAGCTAAGTGAATTAGATAGTACGCCTAGCAAGCGTCAACGATGTATACTGTCGAGAGAAAAAAACAAGTGTGCCATAGACCACACAACTGAAGTAAAACTTATTTCTAAAATGAATAACAAAGCGCCATCTATGAACAAGTTCGTGAAGTGTACAAATAGGGATTGTTTCGAAGTTCTCTAGGAACGCCATCTAGTGGTAGTTTAAAATAAACACTGTTTCTTTACGCATGTGGATAGCGGTACGCACGCTACACTAACTTACTTCTTAAATCAACCGTGCGTAAAGAAGTTTTACTTTAAAATAGACTATATTGTCGGCCAACAACGGTGTAATTGAAATATGGGGTATATTTTTGATGATCACAAAAACGAAAATACGACGAAAAACGATGTAGTGACTGTTGAGAAAACAATACAATATTTCACTTTGGCAACACTCTCTTTAATCTATGAACCACTCTTCCTGTAATGTCTACTTTTGTAATGTCGGCCCGTAAGAGATTTTCATGTGATCTAATACCTAATACAGAATTAATCAAGTTCCACTTTGTTTTATTGGACTACAAGTCCTAACAGTGACTTGTTATTTGAATGTTACACCGAGATACATAATTATTGTTTTGATAAACAAAAAATTTGGAAATTTTGAAACACCCCTAATGTCATGAAATTATTAATTAAACTTTCGATCATTTCATCAATATTCTCTTTCAGTGCGCTTTCATTTGAAACCCCTTTCAATCCCAACAACAACAACTTTCAAGTTTGGCTACGTCATAATTATAAGGATAGTATGGAACAAATTTTAATATCTGTTTACCAAAGAAATATTATTTTCACTACTCTTGCTCAAAAACATTGTCATATTACCATCCCACAGCGGGGCCAAACAAGCATTTTAGCCTCTAGGGGCTAAAGTAATTTTCTTTTTTTAATTTTTGTCTGTTATGAGTACTAGCCAAGCACTAGCCTACTATAAAACGGAGGAAGTTTTATTCGAAAATAGAATCATTATAGGTAAGGCCCTGATTGTTTTGAAAAATAAATAAAAAACTTTAAATTGGAATGAAATGCAGCGTTCTTGTCTGTGGAATGCTTTAATTTTTTTATTTAATTTTTATTGAGTTGCGAATAGAGCGAGATTTGAAGACATGGGACATCCTGTACGGTGTAATACCTTTTTGCCTTATTTTCATGTGAAAGAAAAATAAAATTAAAAAGCGAGAATTTAAAAACAATTAGCGTGAATAATACACACTTGATTTTTTAAAGAAATTTATTGTAAATTTGTGACCGTAACTTACATTTTGTTCAACATTAATTGTTATTGTTGTCTTCATCTAGTGAGAATGGTGATCCTAATTTGCAGATGGATGAAATTTTCAATCTGTTACCATCAAAGTCGATACGCATTTACTTAAATACCTACCTAGGTAAAGTGGAGAAAACAACAACGAATGGATTCACTTACGAAAGGAGTTTTTTAAACTATTATCTCGCACGTTTACCTCAAATACTCATTATTCATCTTCACAGTCGGAAATTATGTTGCCGGGTAAAAGCATCTCCCATCATATCAAAAATTGTAGACTTTGTACATTTAACCCTTCTTTGCATGGTGAGGGAAATTTCAATCATAGTATTTAGTCAACAAAAAAAGGTACTCAAACCTCTTGTACTGTAAATTTGTTGTTGCTGGCAACATTTTAAGCGACTATTGCGTACAACAAAACAGAACTTGTCATTCCGCTGTTTGTTGTGACCGGAAAAAAGGAGCGAGATTTTAGTTTGTTTTATGGAAATAAACGGATATATAAAATACAGTAAAAGTGAAAATGAGTGGAAATAAGGTTTGTTTTCATGTTTTTGTTGTTTTATGTACAATTTATATCAAAACACTGTAAATAAATTGCTCAAAACTATGTGATGGAAATTTACTCTCTATGCAGTAATTTCACTTGTAATGTAGGGCAAACATTTATTTGTAAATGTTTATTTTATGTTGTATTTTAGGGAAACTTGAATGAAAGAGATATTGAAGATTATCTTAGTAAGTTACAAGGCGGTTGGCTCTCAGAAGATGACCTCGATGACCAAGATTCCGATGATGAAAACCGCGATTCTGTTGACGTTATAAGAGTGTTGCAGGAGGAGAACGACGATGATGATGATGATGATGATGGGGATGATGTGGATGAAACTGCTGACATTGATCCTCCTCTTGTAGAAACAGAAGATCAAGAACCCTCTCACCCATCAACTTCATCCAATTTGCAGTCTTCATCCAGTTTTCCATTTGACAAAAGAATTTGAATTTGATTTGGAAAAAAAGGAATCTGATGTATGACAAAAAAATATAAAATTACTTTCTTGGGGAGTTCTACTGCTCCAGGTGGTCTATCACACCTAGAAACTCCATATCAATGTTTTAACTATTTTATCACTGAAGATTTTATCAAAACATTAGTAGCGGAGACAAATTTATACATAATACAGAGTAATCCCAGTTCATCTATAACAGTTACAGAATATGATTTGTATAAGTTCTTTGGTATATTGTCAGTAATCAAATTTCCTAGCACAAGATCATACTGGTCGCCAAAGTTTGGATATGAGCCCATTTCTTCAACAATGCCACTGAACAAGTTTGAGAAAATAAAGTTATCATTACATTTTAATAACAATGATCTTCACAAACCTATAGGTCATCCAGAACATGACAGGCTTTATAAAATCCGCCCTGTTATCTCAATGAGAGATTTGCCACAGTGCCAATGGATCAAAGACTTTCTGTGGATGAACAGATGTGTTCTACCAAAATAGGGCATTTTTTAAAACAATATCTGCCTAAGAAGCCCCATAAATGGGGCTTCAAATTATATGTTCTCTGTGATTTGATGGGATATGCCCACGAGTTTGAGGTATATTCTGGACGAGAGAATACAGAAAAGCTCACAGATGAACCAGATCTTGGTTAAACCATATCATATACTTTGATAATTTTTATACATCTTTGCCATTTTTAGTTTTTTTAGCTAAATCAGGCATTCACACAGTGGGAACTGTGCAACAAAACAGGATTCCAAATAAGTTCCAGAGGTAGTTTTGAGGAAAGTGTGTCTGTGCATGATGGTATAGATTTGAGTTGTGTGGCTTGGAAAGATAATAAAATAGTAACCCTGCTATCTTCTTATGCTGGAGCATTGCCTGTAACTAAAGTCAATAGATATGACAGGACAATAAAAGGAAAAATTTATATTACTTGCCCGTTTATTGTCCAAGAGTACAATAAACATATGGGAGGAGTAGATCTCATGGATAGCTTTTTGGGCAGAAACCATATAACAATAAGGTCTAAAAAGTGGTACTTGCGTATATTTTATCATTTATTAGATCTAGCTATTATAAACTCTTGAATTATATATAAAAAAAAATGCTCAAGAAAGAGGTGAACCCAAAAAGAGTCTACTTACAATGGGCCAATTCAGAAATGAATTGGCCTTTGTGCTATGCAACAGAGGACCCACCAAAGACGCTAAAAGAGGTCGTCCTAGTACCAGTTCACTAGAAGAGGAATTACTATCAAAAAAAAGAAAAGGTTCTCCAACACCACCACCTCCAAAAGACATAAGAAAAGATGGTGCTGAACATTGGCCAACAGTGGATGGGTCACTCCGGTGCAAATTTCCCAAATGTAAAGGCTATTCCACAATTTCGTGTAGTAAATGTGGCGTCAATTTGTGCTTAAAAAAAATAATAATTGTTTTTAAATTATCATAAAGAATAAAGAAGATTGAGTAAACAATATTTTTTTATTTATTTGGTACTGCGCCAAATATATAAATGCATGATGATGTAAATTTCCATCATATTGTCTTTTTACATAATACATATTTTTATTAATAATAAAATAAACATAAACTCTGTTTCTATTTAGGCGGCCCTCGCCTTCTACTCGGGCCCTAAAAATACCTCGTATATAATGGGTCTTTTTAGCCCCTTGTATAACAATCTACTATTACTCCAATAATATTAATTTTCACATGTTCCTTGAACATTTTTAATTCATTTTCGGTTATGAAAAATACTCCCGAGCATATAAAATGCAGTGACAAAATTAAATATCTTCATACATGTTTTTGTTTCATTTACCTACCTACGATTTCCACAATTTATTTTATTTACTTTTCCCAAGTAGTTATCAAATCACGATGTCTGCTTCTTAGCACGATCATCATAAAACCACAGAATCTATACTAATATATAAAGCTGAAGAGTTCGTTTGTTTGATTGAACGCGCTAATCTCAGGAACTACTGGTTCGATTTGAAAAATTCTTTTAGTGTTAGATAGCCCATTTATCGAGGAACTCTATAAGCTATGTATTATCCCCATACTCCTACGGGAACGAGAACCACGCGGGTGAAACCGCGCGGCGTCAGCTAGTAAAGAATAAATCCAGAACGATCTGGCAGCGCAGCCTAAGCCATGTGGTGAAGCAGGTGAAACCCGTAAAAAAAAGGTCACGCGTCTCCTTGACATCCGCACAAATTTTTTTTCATAATTTGTAATGTATTTTAATACTAACAACAATTATTACGTAAATTATTATATTAAAAAAAATACTCCTTATTTCTTTAGTTTATGTGAATAATTTTTAAAATATTTAAAAACGTAAGATGCCATTTTTCATGAATAATATTGAAAGCTACTGATGCGACGGTTCGTGTCGTACTGACTCGAGAATGTATTCGTTTTTGAATTTCGTATTTGGAGCGGCTACGACACCGTCGTGTTCTGTGCGTCTCTATTTATATCTGTTTAATCTATGCCTAAAACAAAGATACACTTTAATGCTAGCATCTACCATCCAATTCTTCACCCAAATTGTCGGTCTCCGTGGCGCAGTGGTGTTCGCAATGGATTTACAAGACGGAGGTCCTGAGTTCGATCCCTGTGCCGATTGAGGAGACATCAGCCGTGGCCAGTTACCAAAGACGTGCCGCCAAGCGATTTAGCGTTCCAGTACGATGTGTAGAAACCGAAAGAAGTGTGGATTTTCAACCTCCTAACAAGTTAGCCCGCTTCAATCTTAGATTGCATCATCACTTACCATCAAGTGAGATTGTAGTCGAGATCTAACTTGTAGATGAAAACAAATAAGCCCATATGCCTGCAGCGCCAACGGTTTGACATCCGATACATGTACATACATTAAAGTCCTTTTCATGAACGAAGTCCCCCAGACGCGGCGCTAATGTTTCAATTAATGGTGCTGATTGACATTATTTTCCAATACCATTGGGCCAGGGTGGACTATTGGCCTAACCCCTCATTCTGAGGAGACTCGAGCTCAGCAGTGAGCCGAATATGGGTTGATGATGAGATTGTCATTATTTTGATAATTTGTGTAAGGCGCTGTCAATTTTAGTTCAAGTTTTAGCCGCGGGCAATGATAACTTTATACTATAGACTAGCTGATGCCGCGCGGTTTTACCCGCGTGGTTCTCGTTCCCGTAGGAATACCGGGATAATATATGGGCTATCTAACACTGAAAGAATTTTTCAAATCGGACCAGTAGTTCCTGAGATTAGCACGTTCAATCAAACAAACAAACAAACAAACTCTTCAGCTTTATTATATTAGTATAGATAAGTTACCTACGTCCATACAAAATCACCGCAAAAAGTGATCAGAATTTAGCGACTCCACTGAGCGCTGCACACTTTTGTTTTTAAATTTATGTATATTTATATAGTTTTTACACTTCCTTAACACAGCACTCGACATTATAAACGATATTTAGGTATCTCGCTTGTCTTTTGCATGGACCTGGAGATCGCCGGACGGCTCTACAAAAAATGAAATAGATTTTATACTATCAAATCTCAAAGGCAATGTCACTAACATCGAGGTGATCGACTTACCGTTCTCGTCAGATCACGTACAGGTTAGATCAACCCTGCAGCTGCAGTACAGAAAAAATCAAGAAAAAATTATGGCGACCAACCAAAAAGTTCATTACTACAGGATGACGAGATAAAAAGATTCCAAGAATACCGGAAGCCACTCTACATAGGCTTTATTGATTACAAAAAAGCGTTAGACAGCTTGACTTACCAGGCTATATGGAAAACATTGCTAATTAAACTTAAATATAAACCAAGAATACATAAAAATACTGAAACATCTTTACGAAAATAGCACAAGTAAGATCCAACTAGAATCAACAGGTCCACCATTTAAACGCGGTGTAAAACAAGGTAACCAGCTATCTCTGAAAATTTTCATAGCCGTGCTCGAGTCAGCCCTAAACACTCTACAATGGAAAAATCTTGGAATATACATTCGGGGAAGGTACTTGAGCCATCTGATATTTGCTGACGATAGCCATTTTCTCAGAAAGTAGTGCGCAAATGAACCTCATGGTGAATTCACTGAACGAAGCAAGCAAAAAAGCAGGATTAGAAATAAATTTTAGTAAATCAAAAATAATAACTAACCATATAGAAACTCAAATAATAGTAGAAAACACGCAACTGGAATTCATAAATAAATATATATATTTAGCCAAACAAATATCCTTTCAGAATGATAGGAACGAAGAAGAAATAGAAAGGAGAATTAAATTTGCGTGGAACAAATTTTGGAGTGTGAAAGAAGTATTGAAAAGCCAAATGCCTATGAAGCTGAAAAGTAAAATAATGAACACCTGCATCCTACCTACTTTATCTTATGGCTGCCAGACTTGGAAATTTACCAAGAAGGCAAAAACAATGATTAGGACCTGCCAAAGAGCTATGGAACGAAGCATAACTAATATCAAAAAATTCACAAAATCCGTCACTCGATCATCAGGCAGAAAACAAAAATAATCGACGCCCTAACCTTCACACTTAAAGCCAAATGGAAATGGGCCGGACATGTCGCTCGAGTCACAGATGACCGCTGGACTGTCAGAATAACGAAATGGCGGGGACTTAAAGGATCACGAGGCTGAGGCAGACCACGTTATCGGTGGGTCGACGACATCATGAATTTCACCGGCAAAAAATGGCTACTGAAGGCAAAAGACCGATCAAAATGGCAGCACCTAGAGGAGGCCTTCACCGTAAAGGGTTCATCTTTTAAATAAAAGGGAAGAAAATAATAAACATTTTAAAATTATGAATTAACAAATTAAAATACTTATCACCTTCTGTAAATAAGAAGAAATAAAAGGCTTTTTTTATTTTTTATTTTTTTATTTTTATTTATTTATTGATTCTTATTTTTGTAAATAATCTATATCTACTAATATCACTGACGAAGAAAAAAGATTAATAAAAATAATGATAGCTAACACTTAAATACTGCTTCCGTTTGGTAGTTCACTGTATCATGTGTAGTATTTATTTATTTATTTATTTATACTTTATTGCACAAAATAAAACAAAAACATTAGACACATTACATTACAAAACATTAGATTAACATAGTAGATTGTAGTCTCTTTTAAGAGTAGGTACATATTAGTGTCGTGGTGGAGTTTGCAAAAATAGGCTTTTCATTGCTGCCTACTTTTGCAAACTCACGAATACTGATGGACTTCTCGTCAGTTTTTAATTTCTGGCGCAGGCGTACTACGCTTGTAAATATCGAACCAAATTAATTGAAATGAAAAAGAGACATCTATTGGCCACTCACTTCAAACTAGAGTACGGTTAGTTTTCACAAACGCTAATAGATGGCAGTAGTCTTTTAAACGTACCTATAACTAAAGAAAACATCTTATACTATATTTTCTTATAGGAAAGATCATTATTTTAATTTTGCTAAAACAACAACAGCAAACAACTATAATATTGCTTTCGTTTGGTTGTTCACTTTAACATCATTGGTGGCAACGCACTTGATGTCCTCGGTCCACCTAGTGGAAGGTCGACAAACACTGCGATGTCCAGTGCGGGGTCACCATTCCAGCAACTTGGGACGCCAACGTCAATCGGCTCTTCGAACTGAGGCCTGCCCATTGCCCCTTCAGCTTCGCGACTCGCTAAGCTATGTCATTGACTTTGGGCTCCTCCGTGGCGCAGTGGTATGCGCGGTGGATTTACAAGACGGAGGTCCTGGGTTCGATCCCCGGCTGGGCCGATTAAGGGTTACTTAATTGGTCCAGGTCTGGCTGGTGGGAGGCTTCGGCCGTGGCTAGTTACCACTCTACCGACAAAGACGTACCTCCAAAAGATTTAGCGTTCCGGTACAATGTCGTGTAGAAACCGAAAGGGTTGTGGATTTTCATCCTTCTCCTCACAAGTAAGCCCGCTTCCATCTTAGATTGCATCATCACTTACCATCAGGTGAGATTGTAATCAAGGGCTAACTTGTAAAGAATAAAAAAAAAGGTTCTTCTGCGGATTTCCTCATTTCTGATCGTTAGATAAACTCCAAACATAGCATAGTCTTCCGGAAACATAATAACTATGCAAACAATTGTTAACGCCAATATTATTTCATATTTGATGATCGCTTCAAACTGTGTCAATTTGATTTAAGCACCTATAGCTAGTCTTATAAGACACAGTTTCGCTCGACACGCAGTCATCGTTCGCATCAAATTCTTTAATTGTCACAAATGCATGGCAGTGACCGACTGACCTTCGCCGCTAACCGTCGCATTTTTTGAACCCGCACCAAATTTAAAGAATTTAACCAGCTCCGCGCCGCTGTACCTGTACCAAATCAAACTCAAGTGTGGTCATTTGCTGCATGTGAAAGAAGACCTACCAATCGAACGAGCACTAACAAACACGTCGAAAGGTAAGATTAGCTATAGAATGCTATTTGAATTTACACAGTAAAGCGATCACATATTTGAAGCATAATATAGGTATTACATAACCACACCCGCTTAAAAATCGTTTTAGGTACTATTTACACGTGCCTAAACAACAATGTAATTTACTATCAGATTTGGAGGTAGAAAAGAAATACAAAGTTACCAATAACTTTGAAAATTTATTGCTTTTTCTACATACAATACCCAATTGTATATAATATACATTACAAACTAATATTATGACAAATCATAAGATACGTAACTAAATATGGTATAATATAAAATTTATAACAAAAGACTTTAATTGAGCTATAGATAAAAAAAAACATTAAACAAAACATTTAACTAACAAATGGATAACATATTTTAAAATTAAATCATAGCAGTCATAATTCAGTATAGCAATAATTCAGGGCATATCTGTATTTATTATGCAATCCAATATTACATCATTGTAGCATATCAACCTACACAACCTTACTGCTCGGTAGTTCAAGTTCAACCAGTGTTGCCAGTTGGATCTTATGAGAAGTTACCCGAAATATTAAAAAAAGTAACCTTTTTGTGTAAAAAGTAACCTTTTGACTACTACTACTCTTGCTTTTTGCGTTCCACAGCATGGCTAAACCACCATTTCAGCCTCTGGGGGTTAAAGTAATTTTGTTTTTTTTTTTTAATATCTGTCTGTTACGAATACTAGCCAAGTACTAAATTACTACAAACCGAAGGAGATTTTACTCGTAAATAGAATCATCTTAAGTAAGGCCCCGATTGTTTGCCTTTTACTTATGGGATAAGAAAAATACAATTAAAGAGCAAGGATTTAAAAAACAATAGACGTTAATTTCTTAAATTCATACTTGATTTTTTTAAGAAATTCAATGTGACTGCAATTTGCTTATTTCGCAACGTCAATTGTAACGTCTTCATTTATAGTGAGATTGACACAGAGACATCGATGAGTTCTTGAGCATTTGTCCGCATTTCTTGATTTAACGACCGTTCTGTTTTAGATATACGAAATTGTAAGTTAATTCTAAAAATTCCGAAATATCACGTAAAAGTAACCTTTTTATTAATGTAACCTAAAAGTTACCAATGCAGTCAAAAAATCACCTAAAAGGTTACAAAAGTAACCTTCTGGCAACACTGAGTTCAACTGACCGTGAGAACTAAACAGTGTTACCAACTCTCCAAAATATTTATCCCTAAAGTTTGTGTCAAAAACCCCTAAAATCGCCTTAATTATTGAGTTGTCCCCCTAAAAATATAAATTCATAATAATTTAGAAATAATATGCTATAATATGTTTCAAAAGTCTATATTTAATACAGACAAAATATTACGTCTGAAGATTCAGATTTTTTGAAATCATACAATAGATATGTTGACAATGAATAAATTTAACAATTTTTTTTATTCGATGAAAATTGCCGCCAGTTGCCTCAGAGTGGTTGTAGAGTAACGTATTATATGTCGTTATAAGTCGCTAGGTCAAGAAAGAAATATTAAAATTATCATCAATTTAAAAATATTAAAGAGTCAAAAAATCCCTGAAAATACCCCTAAAAATTTCAGACCCCTAAAAAAATTCCATTTCACTTATTTGCCCCCTAAATCTGGGGGGGAAACCCCTAAGTTGGGAACCCTGGAACTAAAATACCCTCCCAAATCTAACAAAAAATAGATAACTTTTATTTAAAAATATAAATTGTGGCAATTATTTTTATTGCACGCCACTATTATCAGCCCATTTTAATCATGACCAAGCACTAATTTTCAGTTGCCACCTTAATTCAGCTAAGCTGAAAAGTTCTCGCATAGATGCCATTTTTATTGCCTTAGTATTAAAATATTGCCTCATTGTCATTGAGGTCCTGCGTTCGATTGAAGTTTCCTTAATTGGTCCTCGCCTTGTTTTTTTTTATTTTTTAGAAGTTAACCCTTGACTACAATCTCACTTGATGGTAAGAGATAATGCAATCTAAAATGGAAGCGTTCCGGTACGATGTCGTATAGAAACCGAAAGGGGTGTGGATTCTCATCCTACTCCTAATAGGTTAGCCTGCTTTCATCTTAGATTGCATCTTCACTTACAATCAGGATTGTAGTTAAGGGCTAACTTGTAGAGAATAAAAAAAAAGACATCCTTGGATCACACGGATGGCATCAAATCCCTGTGTTTCGACCGCATATGCCCCTTCAAACTGCAATTCTGTATGAACGCCATACCACAGTGCTCACATTTGAAACGCCTATCATCTTCGTGGATACGCATATGTTCCCGCAACGTCTTCTTCCGTGCGTAAGACTTCAGACAAACGTCGCATTGGAACTCCCTCACCCCTGTGTGTTTTAACATGTGATTTTTCAGACATCGGCTGCCATACGCTGTGTAATCGCAAAGCTGACATTCAAACGGCCTCTCCTTCAAATGATCACGTCTCGTATGGACCCTTAAAGCGTTGGCAGTCTTGTAAACTTTACCACAAAGCTTGCATTTGATCTCTTTTAAACGGACTCCATGCTCGCTGGATATATGCTTCTCCTTGTTCCTGTGCGTTTTGAATTTCTTATTACAATATCCACATTTACTCAACATTTGCGAATGTATGTGGACGGCTGATTCGTGGGATTTCTTCTTCCCAAACGTGTCGAAAACTTTCTCGCAAAACTTACAAGAGAATACACCCTTTTTGTGCACTTTGAAATGTATTTGAAACGATCTCTCGTTGATGAAACCCGCGCCGCAAACATCGCAGACCCTATTCCTGTAATGCTTGTTCATGTGTTCGGCTAATTTTTTGAATTTGATAAATTCTGCCTTGCATATGACGCAGCGTAACTCATCGCCTTCGAAACTGAAAGGCATTATGTGGTTGTTTATGTCCAAATGAATGTCTCTGTCGTGATCTTTTAGATGACGCATCATGGCGTCTAGATCAGCTATTCCTGTTTTACAATCGTTGCATTGCAAGCCTGTTATGTCCAGTTTTGCGTGGTAGTCGTTCAGAGATTTGTCCCTCATGATGTTGAGGATTTGGTCTTGGTGTATATCTCTCGTATGCTGTTTCAGTTCAGCCGGTTTGATGTAGAACTTGTCGCAGAAGCAGCATCCGTAGCCGATGTCCTTCTGCGAGCGTATGGGAGTAGCGTTGGTGTGGTGGAACAGTGTGCTTATGTTGTCTATGTGTTTGCTTCTTTCGATCTTCTTGTCGTTGTTGGAACTTGTGTTCTCAGGATCTGCGGAGAGAGGATTAATTTTTTTTTTATTATACTGATTGTTTTTTATTATACAGAGTTGGTGAGGAGTATTTCCCATAACTCTGGGGTTATCTTTACCTCAAATTAATTTAAAATGTTAAAGGAACATGTGTTCTATAATTAATACTAGCTGACGCCGCGCGGTTTTACCCGCGTAATTCCTGTTCCCGTAGGAATACGAGGATAATATATAGCCTATAGCCTTCCTCGATAAATGGGCTATCTAACACTGAAAGAATCTTTCAAATCGGACCAGTAGCGCTATTCTGTAACGATGTTTTTATAACTCGCAAGTGCGAGTTTCGAATTCACCTCTATCTCTCTCTGTCTAACACGATACATAAGACTGTAAAGGATAGAGGTGATTTCGAAACTCGCACTTGCGAGTTATACAAAACATAGTTACGGAATAGTACTGCTGTAGTTCCTGAGTTTATCTCGTTCAATCAAACCAACTCTTTAGCTTCATAATATTAGTATAGATTTTCGGGGTAAATAATATTTCTATTATAAGTAATATCATGAAATGTGTCCTTTATACAAATCCTTATAATTATGACGTAGCCAAGTTTTACGTATTTTAAAATGCAAGGATAGATAAAGGCGTGTGTTACTTGGATAGTCGGAATTATTTTACTTTGTATGAAAACATAAATGGGTCTTTTTTTAGGTACAAACATATTAGTTATGCAGTTCGGATCCTGTAAGAGGACTTGTCAACACCTTGTAGTTTTGAGAAATACTTTCCAGCACCCTGTATAAAATGTAAGTATTTAGGTGTTTTATGTGGCTTGACTTTTTTAATGAGATGTTGGGTCACAATGACTGATGATGGTCTCAGACCAATTATTATTGTATAGGACCTGCCTCGCTAGATGTTACTTTTCTGTCAAAGTATATGATCAACGATCCAATGCGATTATAACAACTGTCTCTATAGAATCGATGTTAAATATACTATGCACAAAAATTAAGGGAGCAGAAAAAAAATCCAAATTTTTGGGGGATTTTCAACAGGCTGTAACTTATACAAAAATGGTCGTACAGCAAAAAAATAAAAAGCAAATTGTAGCTCTAAGTGTTTAGTTTTTGGATCTGAGTTTGAAAATTTTTTTTTGAAAATATTTTTCGAGTAATCATAAGAAAACCACCGAAAAAAAATTTTTCGAAATTTTTTTTGGTTTTTTTTTAAATCTCCGTAGATTTAAAAAAAAACCAAAAAAAATTTCGAGTCGAAAAAATTTTTTCCACGTCCGTACGTGGAAAAAATTTTTTCGACTCAACCTCTATATGGACCGGATAGCTTGTTTATTCAGATTTAATTGTAATCGTGTTCGTCGGTTAAAAAGCTCCGTAAAAATACCTTTTTGTTTAATTGAATTGTGTAAAAAACGATATATACCAAATCTAAGCTCGTTTTCCTCAGAAAATGACAGACAGAATTTTGTTCGTGACTATGAGTGCTATACAGGTCCTTCTATAATTGGTCTGAGGATGATGGTCCATTTCAGGCCAGTTCTAAAACCGTTAAAATTAAAGACTGAGGGTTTTAAATAATGAGTAAATCGAACTAAATAACTAATAACACGCAAAAGATAATAATGCAATCCCACGTTTAATACTATGTGCGCTGTAGCACGGTGCGGGTGACAGTTGCCTTATGACGTTCATATTACGAACTATTATCGTGAATCGCGACAAACTTTCTAGAGTAAAACGAACTGTCACCTACGCCATGCTACAGCGCACGAACTATAGTGATATTACAAGATGGCGCTCTTCTATCAATTAAAGTTATTATTAGTCAATCCGTAGCGATTCCATAACGTCTCGACATTTCGTACCCTAAGGGCTATTAAGCATTTCCCTACTAGTTGGAGGGGAATAGGAATATTGGACATATTTAACAAGATATGGCAAATAAGTAATATATATTTTTTAATATTTCGTACCACTTACGCCTTTAAATAAGATGGACAGATATGACAATGTAAAACTTAAAACAGTAATGGAACTAATGACAGGGCACTGTTCACTAAATAAACACCTTTCGGTTCTAGGTATAACCGACAGTCCTCTGTGCAGAGCATGCATGGAGGAAGAAGAAACCCCGATATGCGTTATGCTTAGATGCAGAGGTCCAAACAACGCGCAGCACACATTGGATCTCCAGCAACACTCCAAGAGGCGTTCGGAGACCTGAGAGGCCTGCTAAGCTTCTGGAGCGAGCTCGGTTGGCTGGAGTGACTCCAGCGGGGACCAGCACCAAATGGAACTACATACAACGGCCTGCCCTTAGTGGCCAAGTGCGGAAAGGGCCCAGGAAAGAAGAAGAAGAAAGATGATGATGTAAAAGTTTGTGGTAAGCTTGGACTTCATACAATTTTGGACCATTTCCTCTATTCTTTGTGTCAACACCAAGTATGGAGATGCCAGATCACGTGCACTCCACACCAAGGCCTGTACGAGACACATCATCATCATCATCATCATCATATCAGCCGATGGACGTCCACAGGGCATAGGCCTTTTGTAGGGACTTCCAAACATCACGATACTGAGCCGCCTGCATCCAGCGAATCCCTTCGCTTGATGTCATCAGTCCACCTGGTGGGGGGTCGAAAAACACTGCGTTTTCTAGTGCGGGGTCGCCATTCCAGCACATTGGTACCCCAACGTCCATCGGCTCTTCGAACTATGTGCCCCGCCCATTGCCACTTCAGCTACAAGGAGATAAAACTATCTAGATTGATTAGTTTTAACAAAGACATTTATCTTTTTTTTTAATTCTGTCCTAAATGATATACTTAAGAGAAATGTATTCATCATACGTGTAAAATTTACGGGCCAGCTTTGTACTTAATTAAAGAAAAATATGGATTTCTATTTTTTTTCATCAAGATACTATATTTATTCTTTAGTTTTTCTTTAGTCATGTGTATTTAAATATGTACGTATATTAAAAATAAAGTAAAATATCTTATGTAGCTAATTATAATAATATTTATACTTTTATACAACAAAAAAAAATGTATAACCATCATAATAACATTAAACTTATCAGAATACATTTGGTTATTATTTTATCGTAAGTTAAATACAATTTTTTTAAACTGAAGACAGAGTATCATAATTCATTAATAAACTATTTTTAGCAGACTCAGAAGTAAACTTTATGATTCACAATATTTTTCAGGACAACTTAATTAACAAATCAAATTGTAACCGAAATAAGACGCTAGTATGGCAGAGAATGACCTTGAATGGAGTCACGCACTTGTGAATGTTGTGTGTAGGATTAAGGAAGACTTTGACAGTTAACTAAAACTTCCCTTATCCACTCAAGTCACTCTCCCCGCCTATCCTAATATAGAATTACTCAACAAGAAATGTGGACGACCCTTACGCCACGAGAATACTGAAGCTGACCGTACGGCGAGCGTCTTTTATCGCCAGTCGTTCCCGTCCGATCTCTACCACTTTCTAACTCCCTACTCTTTACGGATACAAGATCGAACGACGTCATATCCGTCTCAGACTACTATTTCCTACACTATTTAATATATATATTTTAAGAATACTAATTACACTAGAGTCAGTTGTAAAACTTATATTACTAAACTAGCGGACGCCCGCGACTTCGTCTGCGTGAAATTCGTTGTAAACTTTCAACTACCACTACCCTATCCCTACCCTACCCTACCCCTATCTTTATTTATTTCCCCCCCCCCCCCCCGACCCCTGCGAGTCGCGTCGAGCGCGGCAACCGTTAGGTACACAAAAATAAGCCATATAGCATGAATTAGTATTCACGCGCGATGGCTTAGCGTATTTCTTGTATAACTTTGGTGTTGCTTTACCGATTTTTATGATTCTTTTTTTATTGAATAGGTAATAATGTAAACTTTTTTAGTTAGGGATGAGTGATGAGTGTTATAAACATAAGAGTAGACAAATATAATTAGAAAGCTCCAAACTGCTAAGCTATCGGGAGTTACACGTGTTATTGTGAGTCAACCATAAAAAATAGACATATATATGCTGTTGTGTTTTTATAGATAATTTTAAGAAGAACATTTCCGTCATACATGATTTCTATGTAGCTTTAACCATTAAGGCTGTACACGCGACGGAAGCTTAAAAAATTGAGTAACTTCTCCCGTTTTCTCAACACTTCTCTTCACTGCTCTGCTCCTATTAATCGTAGCGTAATGAAAAGTATACTATAACCTGCCCAGGAGTATGTAGAATAATTGTACCAAGTTTCGTTAAAATCCGTCCAGTAGTTTTTGTTTCTATAAAGAACATACAGACAGACAGACAGACAGACAGACAGACAGACAGACAGACAGACAGACAGACAGACAAAAATTTTACTGATTGCATTTTTGGCATCAGTATCGATCACTAATCACCCCCTGATAGTTATTTTGGAAATATATTTCATGTACAGAATTGACCTCTCTACAGATTTATTATAAGTATAGATAGCAGACGCCCCGCGGTTTCTGCCGCGTAGTTCCTGTTCCCGGTGGGATACGAGAATAAAATATAGCCTATAACATTAGCGACGCGTCGGGGGGACTTTGATAAAAAGGACTTTTTTTATTTATTCTCTACAAGTTACGCTTTGACCACAATATCACCTGATGGTAAGTGATGATGTAATCTAAGATGGTAGCGGGCTAACTTGTTTTGAGTAGGAAGACAATCCACACCCCTTTCGATTTCTACACGGCATCGTACTGGTACGTCTTTGCCGGTAGGGTGGTAACTAGCCACGGCCGAAGCCTCCCACCAGCCAGACCTAGACCAATTAAGGAAACCTCAATCGGCCCAGCCGGGGATCGAACCCAGGACGTCCGTCTTGTAAATCCACCGCGCATACCACTGCGCCACGGAGGCCGTCAAAACTTTACGTGTCTCTAGTTACCTGCTGGGCAGTGTAAATAGACGGTGTCTGTGAGTGTCTGCCACGCTACGTGTCTGTGACGCACTGTGTCTGTAGCTATACCTAAACGGACCTTTTATGAGGCACCGCTCTAACACGCTATAATTAATTTACTTATCAACATTATGCACGACTATGTGATTGGCTAACGCCATCTTCCTAGAGAACGACTTGTTACAGACTTTGCACAAATGCTCCCTCTCCCCAGTATGAGTCGCTATGTGGTTCCGCAACTCATTCATACGGTAATACTTGTTCTTGCAGTAATGGCATTCGTATCTCCTCTCCATCAAATGGTCCCTTTTGGTGTGAACTCTCAACGCTTCCATGGTGGAGCAGACCCTGTCGCAGAGCTTGCATTTGATCTCCCTTTGCCGAACGTTGTGAACGGCTGATATGTGCTTCATTTTCTTGCTAGAATTTGTAAATCTCTCGCCACAGTAGCTGCATTTGAATCTTAGGGAGTTTGTGTGAACTCCTGATTCGTGGGACTTCATTCTGCTTAATGTTTCGAATTCCTTGTGACAGAATCTGCAGTAGAATACCCCTTTCTTGTGTATCTTATAATGAACGAGGAAGGATTTCTCGTTAATGAATCCTGCAGCACAAATATCGCAGACGTGGTTTCGATAATGGGTGTGCATATGCAAGAACACTTTTCGGAAAGTGTTGAAGCCTGTTTTACAGATCGCACACTTCAAATCGTCGCCGTCGAATACGAACGGCACTATGTGATTGTTTATGTCTGTGTGGATAGTTTTGTCGTGTCCTTCGAGGTGTTTCATGATATCTTCCAAGCTGTCCGGTTTGAATGCGCACAGATTGCATTTCAAGCCAGTTATGTCCAGTTTCACCAGATAATCCTGTAGTCTTTTGCCCGTCATTATGGTGTCGATGTCGGATTGGTGTTTCTTTATGTTGTGCTTCTTTAGTTCAGCCGGTTCTCGGTACAAATCGGCACAGAAACAACACGCGTACCTCGAGTCTTTCTCGCAACGTATCGGCGTCGCGTTCGTGTGTTTGAGTAGGGATGTAATGTTGTCTTGGTGTTTGTTTTTTTCGTCCTGGTTGCTTTTGTGCGCGTTCGTTGTAGCTTTTGCGGGTTTTTTTACTTTCCCATCCCTCGGGCCATCGTCTGGGCCTATAAAGAAAGGATACACATTATCCAATGCAGTCAAAGTCCGGTCTTCTTTAAATTTTACTTAACGGTTTAGTTGTAGTCACACTTTAAATTCTATTGAGATATTTTACTTAAATAATAAATAAAATAAAAAAATAAAAAGCCTTTTATTTCGCACATAAGTAAGCACATATACATAGTGTTAATAAAATTTATAAAAATAAATTACAATTTTTAAATTTTTGTAAGTACAAACTCAAACTTGAGTTTGAGTAAAGTAATAATAATTAATACTTATATATAAAGTTTAAAAAATTTAGTGCGAACCCCTCTATTTGAGGGTGAAGGCCTCCTCCAGAGATGACCAGTACTCTCTATCTGTGGCTTTTTTCCTCCACTGTTTTCCAGCCGTCCTTTCAATGTCGTCTGCCCATCTACTTCTAGGTCTTCCTCTTTTTCTAGCACCTACAGGCCCTGTCCATGCCGTTAGCCGATATTTTACTTAATCGATTATAATTACAATGATTCACATAAGTTAATATAGTCGTCTGTATTAACATATATGTTTATTATGAGAGTGGTAATGAAAGAAACAAGATATACGTAACATTAAATTTATTAAATGAAAAGTTATAAAGTAAAATTTGCAACAACAACAAATATTTTAATTCAAAATGAGAATGAACTGAACAATATAATGCTTAAACTATAGCCATACTTTATTTATAGTCAATCTATTTCGGGAACTCCATTTAGCTTTGAATGTTGCTTTGACCAAGCGCGTTTTGCTTCAGATCTAGGTATACTAATATTATAAAACTGAAGAGTTTGTTTGTTTGTTTGAACGCGCTAATCTCAGGAACTACTGGTCCGATTTGAAAAATTCTTTCAGTGTAAGATAGCCCATTTATCGAGGAAGGCTATATTTTATACCTATGGGAACGGGAACCACGCGCGTGAAACTGTGCGGCGTCTACTAGTGTAGTGATAAGATTTAAAGACATTAAATAGTTAGTTGAGACAGCGCGTTTGTGTTTATATGCTGAAAGGGCATTTCGTAACGTAAGACCAGTGTTAACTGCGCAGTTTTAACTAACTGTATAAATTTTCTAACTAACCTAATCGAAATTCTAATCTAAATCATTAAAAAAACAGTTCTACAGATCTGTAGCTCGCATTACAGAACGTTCCTTAAATTTTACACACCAACGCAATGTCTGTCAACTATCTACTGTCGAACGCTTGTCTGTAAACGTTACCCCTACATCCAAAGCAAAATAGACTTCCAAAAATAGACAAACTATAGCTACCGCTTTACAATATTTCGACTAAGATTGCACTCGCACATATCCGTGTTTTGACCGCAAATGATTATTTAAACTACACTTCTGTATAAAAGCTAGATCACAATGACCGCATTTGAACCGTCTGTCGTCAGCGTGGATTCGTATGTGCTCACGCAGAGTGGACTTCTTTCCGTACGATTTCAAGCAAATGTCACATTTGTAATCCCTTATCCCAGTGTGCTTCACCATATGTTCCCTCAACTCTTGCGAACCGAAGAATCTGTAGTCGCAAACCTTGCATTCAAAACGTCTCTCCTTCAAATGATCCCTCTTTACGTGTATCCGCAAAGAGTTCGCAGTTAGACATACTTTGTCGCAAACTTGGCATTTAATCTCACGCAAGTTGACTCCGTGCTCGCTGGATATATGCTTCTCTTTCTTCCAATGCGTGCTAAAGTGCTCGTTGCAGTAGCCGCATTTGTAAGACTTTTGGGCGTGAATGTGTATCGCCATTTCGTGAGACCTCTGCTTCCTTTTGGTGTCGAAAACCTTCTCACAATGATGGCAAGGAAAGTGCCCTAAACTATGTCCATGATAATGCACTGTGAAAGTGCTACGATTAATAAAGCCAGCGCCACAAATATCACATACGCAGTTCCTGTAATGTCGATTCATATGCTCTAATAGTTTCTTGAATTTGTTGAACACAACTTTACAGTACACGCATTTCAGTTCTTCCCCCTCGAATTTGAATGGCATTATGTGATTGTTTATATCCAAATGCATAGGTTTGTTGTGCTCCTTCAAATGTGCGAAAGCTTCGTCGAGAGATTTTAGGCCTGCATTGCATATGTTACATTCGAGGTTTGTTATGTCAAGTTTGACCAAATAGTCACCTAAACGTTTGCCTTCCATAAATTTGGTCCTCATTTCATATTCATGGCATTTGATTGTGTGATCTTTTAGAATGTTAGGCTCTTGGTAGACCTCTGCGCAAAAGCAACACGCGTAACCAAAATCATTCTTGCATCGGATCGGCGTCGCATTAGTATATGTGAACAGTGTGTATATGTTATCTCCGTGCTTTCTCATTTCTTCCTGTTTCGCTTTATTGGGTGAACTCCTCTTCTCTCTCTTGGCTTTGTCCTCTTCTTTTTTTATGCCTATAAAGAGAGGAGACGTTAAATCTTTGTCCAATTGTCGGGAACACTTCGTTCGGGAGACCATGAAATCAGCTTTCAACTGTTCGCTGCTGAGTTGAAAACTAATTTTCCGATGTAAGAATGAGCTAACTTATACAATAAAAACTGATTAACGTTAAATTTGTTTTTATTAAAATTACATCTGTCCAATAGACAAACACATAATTTAATAGTCAGCACAAGACATTAAGAAAAACTTAAAAATAACGCATATATTTCTTAGAATTATTAAATACTGTAATAGATGTCTATATATAGCCGAATATGGGTTGATAATGATGAGGAAACTACGAACCGATTTGAAAAATTCTTTCGCTGTTGGAAAGTTACACTGTCGGTAGTCAGAAAAGACTTTTAGGGAGTTAGTGCTACAATAAACCAGCTAACGGAAACCCAACCACCTCGGTGATGAGTCTGACTTCTTTACCACGGAGCTATTGAGGCTATGAGGTATATCTTGCTTTAGGCTTTTACTCCAAAATATTTACCTAAAAGTATTTGGAGATGATCATTTTTTTTATTCTTTACAAGTTAGCCCTTGCCTACAATCTCACCTGATGGTAAGTGATGATGCAATCTAAGATGGAAGCGGGCTAATTTGTTAGGAGGAGGATGAAAATCCACACTCCTTTCGGTTTCTACGCGGCATCGTACCGGAACGCTAACGGTACGTCTTTGCCGGTAGGGTGGTAACTAGCCACGGACGGTACCTCCCACTAGCCAGACCTGGACCAATTAAGAAACCTCAATCGGCCTAGCCGGGGATCGAACCCAAGACCTCTGTCTTGGGTTCTTGAAATGGCGTCAATATTTATGATGTTAAATGATAATGATGTTAAAAGATCTGGTTAAGTAAAACTATGTTCCTTGAAAAAAAAAACCTTTTTTTACCACTCTTCTGGCTCAAAAAGTTCGTCGATGTACCAAAGCGGCAAAGTTTGAAAGAAAAATTGTAGCTGTATTGTAATCATAAGTGTTATCGCCGTTTAGTGTTGTAAATAGTAGTCTGTGACGGATATGACGTCGCACGATCTCGTGTTGGGTGTTGGCTTCAGTGTGCTCGTGGGGTTCGAACCGTCCACATCTATTGTTGTGTAATTCTTTATGGGTTACTTGGAATAGGCGGGGAGAGTGACTTGAGTGGAAAAGGGGAGTGTTTGATATCAGTAAAAGGCGCCTTTAACCCTACACACATCGTTCGCAAGTACGTGACTTCACTCAAGGTCATTCTCTGCCATTCTAGGGTCTTATTTTGGTTACAGTTTGATTTGTTAATAAAGTTGTCCTGACAAGTGTTGTGAATCATAACCTTTGTTCTACATTAGTTTTCTTATATTTGCAATCTCCTTTGAGTACACTAAAATAAGTCTTTAAAAAAATGTCGTAAAACTCAGGCTGTATGGTTTGTTAATCTTGTTACGATAGTTTTAATTATTTTTCATTGTTAAAGTAGAATTATGAAGATATTTTTAGATATAAGTAAATAGCCGGGTGGATAGGGTAGGCCTGGGCCGGGAATGGCCATTCCCTTTTGACCTCTGGCGTAGTTGCAAACGCTGTGGTTTTCAACAGAGTGGCCTTGGATTCGATTTAAAAAAAATAAAAACCCAAGATATACCTCAAGTATATCAATATGGCGCCCATAGAGCAACTATGACATGACAATTGACAGCAAACGTCAAATCGATTACTGCATTGAAAACGTCATCTATCCGCCATTATTAATGTTGCGTTTCTTGGGAGATAATGAATATTATTTCGAAAGAATTAAAGTAAATGTAGATTTGTATAATCAAAAACAGTTAAAAAAATATCTTTTTTTATTTCCGCCAGGGTACAATGACTGATCCTGGTCTCCATACAATCTTGGACCATCTTGGAAAGATCCCACTAGAGTAGCTTTGGATACCATCTATAGAATATATAACTTGCCGCAGATTTTCACTTGAAAAAAGAAGCACTACATAATTTAAAATATTTAATAAATATTCAATATTCAATAAACATTGTAAAAACACAACACAATTCTCTTATTTTACAAATAATTATATTGTTTGCAAAATAAACATCTCATCGTTTTAAAATAATACTTTGAAAATAATATATTTAATAATATTATATGTATACTGTGCTTTATACTATATTTTTTCAACGAAAACATCCTAATATCCATAATCTAATACATTTAATATCATAATACACATCAAGTGGCACCTACAGATAAATGCCCTAATATAAGTCCCTAAGCCTAAGGTTGCCTGGTACAGATCGCTACTAAGCGATAAGGCCGTATTTGTATTCTACTTTTTCTTGTGTTTCTGTATCGCTTGTATTCTAATTGTAGTGTACAAATAATGAGTAATAAATAAATAAAAAAGATAATTGAGGCACACTAAGCACTGAAACGTGCGGGCCCCTTTACCATGTGTTTCCTCACATCGCTCTGTCTAAAAAACATACAGACAGACAGGCGGAGTAAGATGAATGTTGTCACGAAAAGTGTGGTGTGACTTTCAAGATGCGTGCTGCCATCTACAGGCATAATGAAACAGCATTTGTTATTTTAAACTACCAATAGATGGCGTTCTTAGAGAACTTTGAAACTTTCCCTTTCATCAAGAAACTGTTGCAATGAAGTTATGTCTGAGGCTGATAGATGGCGCTCTATTTTTATGTTTGAAAGAAGTTTTACTTCAGTCGTGTGGTCTATAGCACACACATTTTAATTTTTTTTCATGTATGAATATTATTGTACAAGTGCACCTGCACTATCTATTAATTAACAAAACTGAAGCGAAGCATCGCTTACGGTGGCTTAATAGTAAGATCTCAGATCAAACTCGATCGCCATGTTTGGCTTGTGTGTCCCTCCGCACACTGCACTTCTGCACGAATGCCTGTCTAAAAAACATACAGAACAGACAGGCGGTGGACGGGCTTGACTTAGGGAGCACGTTGATGAATACGTCACAAGAAGTGTAATCTCGTGTAGCTTTTAAAATACGAGCTGCCATCTAGTGTACTTTGAAAGAATCCATTTTTTTACACTGAGGCTCATAGATGGCGCTTTGTTGTTTTTGTGTTTGAAAGAAGTTTTACTTCAGTCGTGTGGTCTATAGCACACACGTTTTTTTTAAGTATAGACATTATTGAGCAAGTGCAGCTGCTCTATTAGTTAATAATACAGTATATGCAATGTCCATAAGGTTACAGATCAGACTTGCTCGCCATGTTTGGCTCGCATGTGTCCCCGCCAACTGCACTTCTGCACGAACGCCTGTCCGCAGTACTCGCACTTGAACCGCCTGTCGTCCGCGTGTATGCGCATGTGCTCGCGCAGCGTGTTCCTCCTGCCGTACGACTTGAGGCACACCGAGCACTGGAACGTGCGGGCCCCTGTGTGCTTCACCATGTGCTTTCTCACGTCGCTCTGTCTAAAAAACAGCATATCACACACGTTGCATTTATGCCGACGCTCCATTAAATGGTCTCTCTTCGTGTGATCCCGCAAACCCCTTTGAGAGACGAACACTTTATCGCACGCTTGACAGTTAAACGTTATTGATCGCACCCCGTGAACTTGCACCAAATGCTCCTCCTTTTTCGAGAACCGACTAAACTTTTCATTGCAATAACCGCATTTGTTCAACATATTCCTGTGTATATGAACCAGGCGTTCGTGCGCTTTCTTCTTGCGGTGTGTATCGTATGTTTTCGGGCAAAAGTCGCACTTGTAGAACCCCATTTGGTGACCTTTCATGTGGTTCAAAAGTATCGTGCGTGTAACGAATCCTGAACTACAGTAGTCGCATATGAAATTCCTGAAATGCGTGCTCATGTGCTCCTGTAAAACTTTGAATTTGTTGAAGGGCGTGAAACATATGACACAGCGGAGTTCCTCGCCTTGGAATTTGAAGGGCAAGATGTAGTTTTTTATGTCCCTGTGTATGTTTTCCCCGTGGACATCGACGATGTGATCTATTAGGTGCTGTATTGCATCGAAATCGCAGCGGCATTTGGAGCATTGTAAGGATGTGATGTCTAACTTGACTAAAGACGATGCAGCGTATCTGCCTTTGATCAGGCCGCATCTGGTTTCCCGATCATGGTCTGTCATGGTGTGTCGTTTGAGATCTGCCGCGTCAGGGAACTCCTCGCTGCAGTAGCAACATTTGTATCCTCTACCGCCGCGGCAGCGTATGGGCGTGGCGTTTGAATAATCCATCAGAGTGGCTAAATCGATGCCAAAGTTAAGGAGTTCTGGGAACATTCTGCTATGAAAGTCACCCACTTCCACGGGATCTATGTATTTCTTTATTTTTTGTTCGCTCGTTTTGGCGCCGGTGCGACGATGTCCTACAAATAAACAGGACATATTATTGTTTTGTTCCTTCTCTCCTCTTCGTGTTAAACTACATCTCGCTGCTGCACTCGAACTTATACGACAGTTAGCATAGAACTGTTTTTCTCCCGCATTTTGTTTAACGTTTTTTTTTTTTTTTTTTTTTTCGTATAAGCAAGCGCTTAGCTGCAATCACGCCTGATGGTAAGCAGTGATGCAGCCTATGGTGGAACGCGCTTGCCTAGAAGATGCCTATTCACTCTTGACTTGAAGGTACCCATGTTGTAGGAGGTGGGGAAAACGGAAGCTGGAAGAGCATTCCACATCTTTGCAGTGCGTATAAGAAACGAGGAACTAAACCGCTTAGTACGCGTCCGAGGAATATTGATGACGAAGCGGTGTAGATCTCTGCGATGCCTAGCAATGTTATCTAGTTCAAATTGAATATTCACACATTTAATACGTTTCAGACTTAGATAGGCAAACTCTGTGCCATCAGTGTGGTAAAAATTAAAAATAAATCGACGTATATAGTCCAATGTAGTCATTTCAATTAGTTCATTTTAAAATTGGTTTTAAAATAAATGAACTTTTATTTTTGTTAAAAAACCATAGAATTACATAAATAATAATCTAGATAAGTAAGTAAGATTAATAACAACTTTTACCTTAAACTACTAAATGTTAGTTTATAGTGAGTGGAAATATACAAACAAATAAAACAATTTCAACTATAAAATACGTTTTATTGAGAAACAAAAATATATCAATACAATTTTAATAATCAATAATTTTTTTGCAAAACACATGTGTGCAAGATAACACCAATTTATAATTTTTAGTAGACTCAGAAGTGGATTACAAAAATAAGAAAAGAAATATTGAACAAAGGTCACATTATATTTGTCAGAACAACTTAATTAACAAATCAAATTGTAACCAAAATAAGACCCTATAATGGAAGTGAATGACCTTGAGTGAAGTCACGCACTTCTGAACGTTTTGTGAAGGGTTAAAGACGTCTTTGATAGTTAACAAACTTCCCTTTTCCACTCAAGTCACTCTCCCCGCCTATCCCAAGTAACCCATAAAGAATTACACAGCAAGTAATGTGGACGGCTCTTACGCCACGAGCACACTGAAGCCGACCGGACGACGAGCGCTTTATATCGCAGGTCGTTCCCGCCAACTGATCGCTACCCCTTTTTAAATCCCTACACTTTACGAAACAAGTCGCGCCATCTAGAACTTACAGAACATCTTTCTAAAGCATTGTTAGTTAAAATACCGTCATCATTGTCTGAGACATTGCAGCATCAATCCTTGGAGTCCTTTGCAAACATTTATATATTTTTTTATTAATATTTTTTCTGTGTTAAATGCCTTGTATGCAATAAAGCGGTATTTCACTTTAATTGTTAACCAATTAATCATTCATTTATTTCCTTTTACCATGTGAACAAAATGACAATAATTTAAAGGTAGAAACTGTGTTTTTCCTTTAACGCATTATCGCTTGAATTATATATAACTGGGTCCTCTAACGCTTAGATGCAATACATACAGACACGTATTCTTTGTCAATCTATTCTGATACATTTAGATATAATGGTTAGATGACAGACCAAGTGTGTTTGTGCGTATAAACTAAAGGATTTGTTTCATTAAAGAATGTACCTTCAGTTTTACACCAAAGCACTGTCTGTCAAGTGTCTATTGTATAAAATTTGTCTGTACACCTTACCAATATAGGGCGAAACAAATTTCCAAAAGTAGATGAACTATGGCAATTTTGCAAGTTTCACACGGCTTGGTTGTGTTTAGACGCCATGTGTCCCTTCCAAGTGCATTTGTGCAAAAACTCTTTACTGCACAGCTCGCATTTGTACTGTTTAAGGTTTGCGTGTATCCGCATATGCGTCTGCAGCGTGCCCTTCCTGCCGTACGTCTTCTTGCATATGTCACATTGGAACTGTTTGACGCCGGTGTGTTTCACCATGTGCATCGTCAGCAAGTTGCGTTTGAAAAAGGTAGACTCGCATTCCGGACATTTGTAGGGTCGCTTCATCAGGTGATACCCTTCAATGTGTCGGTGTAGAGAGGCTTGGGTGAAGTAATGCTTGTCACAGGAATTGCATGGGAACTTCTGTCGCGCGATCCCATGGACTTCGCTGTGGTGTTTCCTCTTCTGGTCGGCATCCAGAAACTTTTCGTCACAGTACAAACATTTGTTACGTCGTTTCCCCATATGCGCGTATCTTTCGTGTTGTATTTTGCGTGCGCGCAAATTGAAGACTTTTTCGCAAAATTTGCAACGATACTCCCCAGTCTGGTGGATGATGAGATGCGATTGCAAGGAACTTTTGGTTATGAAACCGCGTTTACAAGTCCCGCATTCAAAGTTCTTGTAATGGTTTTGGTTGAGGTGATCGTTCAAGAGTTTAAAACTGGTTAAAATTTCGTTGCAGACGACGCATTTTTGCGTTTTCCCGTCAAACTTGAAAGGGACCAGCTGGTCTTTCGAATCCAAGTGGATTTTCACGTCGTGACCTCTTATATGGTCGAATGCCATTTCCAGCGTCAATAAAGGTTTCCCGCAAATTCGACAGACCAAATCCGTTACGTCGAGTTTGATACTGCTGTCCGAAATGACTTGTATTCTTGACACATTCGACCTTGACACGTTAGAATACTTCAGATGGTCTGCTATCGTGTGGTCCTTCAAATCCTTCGGATCTTCGTACTCTTTGGGACAGAAGTAGCAGATGTAGCCTCTTCTGACGTTTTTGATAGGAGTAGCATTGGTGAACTTTATCAGGTTGTCCAAGTTCTGTTGTCTCTTCTTCAGAATCACTCCTCTTTTAACTGGTGTGCTTGGAGGTTCGTCAGGGTTTTGAGATTTGTGAAGACTTGGAGATTTATCAGAGCTTGGAGATCTATCAGGGCTTGAAAATTTGTAAGGGCTTAGAGATTTATGAGGACTTGAAGATTTATCAGAGCTTGGAGATTTATGAGGGCTCGGAGATTTATCAGAGCTTTTAGATCTTTTCGGGACTGTTGGAGGCTCTTGCGGTAAATCTGAAAATAAAGACCAAAAACAGCATTAGAATAAATAATTCACTTAAACATGATAATTTCGATGATATGATTTAACACACCAAAGCACCTGTCAAACGTGCGACTTACATTTAACGTGTCAGTTACATGTTGCGATAGTAAAATTTTACGGAAGCGACTGACAAGCTACGCAGCAAACACGAGCGGAAATTGGCGGGAAAATCGTGGAATGACATTTAACTCTCGTTTCATTTTCATTAATTTGCCGCATTTTAGAGTTTTATTGCACAAAGTAGATTGCATTTTATTCAATATCTCTTCTGTAAAGGTGCACAAGTAAAGTGGAGGTTGAACAATAGTGTTTTGATTGATTAATTCGATTTTCTCGGTGGACTCTAGCAAAAGTTTTAGTAAGGTTGCTTTCAAATTACTAAAGCATGACATTATTGACTATGACTGACGGCCAAGTGCCAATGACAGATGGACCACTTGCGCCCTAGTGGGGCAAAATACTGGCTAAATGTATTCACAGCCATATTGAAAACATAAAACAAAAGCAAATACGAGTCGCTTGCAGATAGTCACGTGGGAGAGCTGCCCAAGACCAACAAATTGAGTACAATCTAAGGGTTCATTTACACGAGCGGCAACTCTACCGACGACCGCGGTCGACTGCAGTCGGCGACGCCGTCGCCTGCCGCCGAGACGTCGCTGACTGCAGTCGACTGCTGTTGGCTGCCGCCGAGAGTTGTCGACTGCAGTCGTCGGTACTGCTCGTGTAAATGAACACTAAAGCTGCTAGCAATGCTCAGGAATCTTTATTTTTATGGCAGCTGTACTACATGGTTCCAAAGGTTAAACTAGAAATTGTATGTATGCACTTTTGAAAACGATGAATTTAGGAAACTGTCGGATATGATTTTGGGTTCTTTCTCAGTATATTTTGCGATTTTGGAACTAAAGATCAGCTGCCAATATTCATTATCTCAAATATCATCCATACTTTTAATATAATAAATGTGAAAGTGTGTGTGTCTATTTGTTTATCCGTCTTTCACGGCCTAACGGAGCGACGAATTGGCGTGTTTTTTAAGTGGAGATATTTGAAAGGATGGGGAGTGCCCCTAGAAACCTACCCCCATTTCCCTAAAATAGGGGGTAGGTTGTACGGAGCATTTGTAGGTTAGGGGTAGGTTAGAAGCGCACATAAGTCAAAGCGAAGCTTGACCGGGTCCGCTAGTATTGGAATAAACCTGAGAGATAGCTAAATATTTGCCTATTATTAGAATGCTTTCTTAAATATCAATACCTACTTTAAAAATACATATTATGATACATGAAAGGTATACTTACCATAATACTTATGATCCATAATTTAGTATATACACATTTAACAATACGAGAAACCTTCTGTGAACAATTGGACAACCGCAATTTACTGCTTGTTGGCAAAATATGCAAAAAAATTGGACATCCTTTAGTTTGACGTGTATGTTTACTGTAAATCCAGTTTTAAATGAGAAAAGCAAAATGGCCAAAAAGTATTTTTGGCGTTTGAAAAAATAAATAATATAATTTCAATCATTTACTATTTTAAAATTAATAAGTAAATTTCAGACCAAGTGGTATACGAAATTAATATTGTTTATATTATTAAAGGAGAAACCCAGTCTCTATACAAATTCGGGCTCAAATACAGAGCTGAAAATTGGCCATACATCAGAACAAATATTTGCCTAATCAAGTAATCAGTTTAATTACTTATAAAGGTGGGCAATCATTTGTATCCTTTTGACATAAAATTCAACGCATATCTGTGTCTAACTGACAGGCAACAGTTTTAATATGGATTTAACACTAACTTGACACATATAATCAAATCTCGTTAGTAATTATATTTTGACGATGATAATAACTCATTCGTTGATTAACTTTGACATTGATAGCCCGTGTTTGCAAAGACAACTGACAATCAGTGAAATTTGCATCAAAAAAGATATATTATATTAATCACTTCGATCAGTGTAAAATTATAAATTCAGCTTATTTTCCCTCTTGGTTAATATTATTTCGGTTAAAATTCTAATGTGGTAATCGAATAAATTCTTCAAGATTTTTAGTAAATTTTTCATTTCAGTATCATTCTGAAAAGTGGGCCCAAATTCGGTCATCTGTTTTCTCAACTACTCTATATAAGGCTCTCTAGAGACAACATATATTATAAAGCTGAAGAATTTGTTTGTTTGTTTGATTGATTGAACGCGCTAATCTCAGGAACTACTGGTCCGATTTAAAAAAAATTTTCAGTATTAGATAGCCCATTTATCGAGGAAGGCTATGAGCTATATTTTATCCCCGTACTCCTACGGGAACGGGAACCACGCGGGTTAAACCGCGCGGTATCAGCTAGTACATTATAAAGCTCAATTTGCATTTAGTTTACAATTGTTTTAATTTTCAACAAATACTTTTTGTTTACAAAGGTTTTTGTTTAATTAATACAAACTGAAATAAATATAATGAATTAAGTGCATACAACACAATCTCTAGTTCTTTACGTGTTTAGTTTCCAACAGTTACACGAAATATATAAATATTGATGACTTGTCTGATGCAGTTTATAGTGCTCAACAGAGGTCCTGGGTTCAATAGTTATGACGGTCTCCGTGGCGCAGTGGTATGCGCGGTGGATTTAATGACGGAGGTCCTGGCTTCGATCCCCGGCTGGGCCGATTGAGGTTTTCTTAATTGGTCCAGGTCTAGCTGGTGGGAGGCTTCGGCCGTGGCTAGTTACCACCCTACCTACAAAGATGTGCCGCCAAGCGATTTAGCGTTCCGGTACGATGTCGTGTAGAAACCGAAAGGAGTGTGGATTTCATCCTACTCCTAACAAGTTAACCCGCTTCCATTTTAGATTGCATCATCACTTACCATCAGGTGAGATTGTAGTCAAGGGCTAACTTGTAAAGAATAAAAAAAATCGCTTTTTCATTCGATATCGCAAATAACGCAGTTGGAACAAGTAGTGTTAAATCGGTTTGTTTACAAGATGACGTTCAGGAATAATCTGAGAGTGTCTCTCAAGTGTAAGTGTCGCAGTTGGAGTGCGCCGCGTCGCAAGAACCAGCTCATGACTAAGGATCCCGTATGGATTTCAAACTAATTGGGCATACTCCATGTAGTTTATTGTTGTATCACAAAAATACCGATAACCCCACACCGTGGGATAGACATAAAAAATCAATCCTTACTTTGCATATAGGCAAAGAACCCTAAATTTTTTTTTTTAAAATTATATACATATAATGTATATTCATACCAAATTTTAGCTTTCTAGTTTTAACAGACTCTGAGTTATCTTATTGACAACTTTATCTTTTTAACTAACAACAGAACTTTCAATTTACAATTACGTTTTTTAAGTTGGTCGACAATTACTCTTTAAATACTTAACTGTTATAGTCTTTCTTGTAATTTCATTATATAACCCACTGAGTTTTGTGGATTTTTACACTTGACTCAAACAAAAATTAGATCTTAAAAGCTTAATATCTTACAAACAGATCCTTAAATCGAAATATGTTGGTAAAAGACCCCTCATATCTTTCAAAGACCTATCCAACGATAACACACTATGGAATAAACTAGTACATAAAATATCGTCCCCATTTTAATGTACATACTAGGTACATACTCATTCAAAGGACATGTCCCAAAATGGGCCTTTATTATTTATAATTTTTAAGCAAGTCGATGGTATTTTCTATGGATAGAAGATACAAATTGCTGTTGGAAAAATAATTTTCAGAATTTTTGTATCTCGCATTAATTAGATAAATGTTTTTTTGTCTCACTCCCTTGTCTACAAATTAAACATAGACAATACAGAAAAAGCAAAGCAGCCAATAAAAACACCTGGAATTGAATTAATATATGGTGTAAGCTGTCAATGTCATGTCAATCAATCAATCAATGTATTATCAAATGTCAATAAGACACAAGCTAAAAAGAAACATTAAATCGTAGACAGAGAATTGCATTAAACAAAAAAATCCTTAAATTGTTGTAAAAACATAAACCATAAACAAACGCTACTACGCGAAGATCATTGACAATCTGTCAGTGTGTGAGTTACAAGCATGTTGCCATGATAAAAATTCTTAATTAATGTTGTGAGCTAACGAAAAAAATACATTTTATTTAATCAATTAAAAAAAATGCAGGTTCCAAAATTTTTTGTATGTTAGGTTTCAAGCCCTACATTTTATGTTCTTCTAAGATGAAATAATTTGTTCTGCTTAGTTGATACTCGGAATAAAAATCCAGCGTCCATATAAAATTGGGACATGTCCTTTACAGGATTCTACAGTCCGTGCACTAAACCACGGACGGACGGACGGACGGACGGACGGACTGTTGCGCTAGTGACATGTCTATAGTATAAAATCTATGAAATAGACTAGCTAACCTGAAATGGACCTCCTTTTGTTTTTTAATAATAAAAAATGTACTTACTGGCCAGAGCATGTCTGATGGTGGTCCGGGGCACGTGGTAGATGATGGACGCCTTGGTCTGCGACAGCTTCCTGCTCTTCACCGCTTCTATGCACTTCTTGAAGTCCTCCTCCGTGTAGCGCCGCCCGCTCTTACTCGGTATACTCTCCTCTTTTATACCTCCCGATTCTATTTTTATTTCTGGAATATCAAATTCATCATCATTATCATCCAATTTTTACCCGACTGCGTCAGAAGGAGGGTATTGTTTTATGCGTATGATAGTTGTTTATATTAAAATAGCTGATGCCGCGCGGTTTCACCCGCGTGGTTCCTGTTCCCGTAGGAATATGGGCTACGTAACACTGAAACAATTTTTCAAATCGGACCAGTAGTTCCTGAGATTAGCGCGTTCAATCAAACAAACAAACAAACTCTTTAGCTTTATAATATTAGTATAGAAGTATAGATTTGATATGATATCATATTGCCAACCTAGCTGCGTGGTTCAGTGCAGTTGGTCTGACGAGGCTCTGGCGAACGACGAATGGCGGTATATTCCCAGTGGCGTGCACAAAGTTTTAATTAGGGTATGCACTATAGCTAAAAATTTTATAAAATGGAAAATTCCTCCATGAAAGTGTGAAGTCGTGCGCGCGGGACAGGGAAGGACTGTGCGGGAGTAAAGTCATGCACGCGGGGCAGAGGGAATATCTGCGCGGGTATGAAATCATGCACGCGGGACAGAGGAAAGGACTGCGCGGGTTTGAAGTCGTGCGCGCGGGAAATCGCTAACCCCTTGCCAAGCTATAGTCTTACCTATGCTGCTGTTACTCTTGTGCTGTCCGTCTTCGTCGAGGTAGTCTATGCTCAGGTACTCCGTCTCTATCTCAGCGTCTGACATCTCCTCCTCCTTCACACTGTGGCCGGCGACAGCTTCTGTGAAATTGTTCGCCATACATATTATTTAACTTTACTTACAATACATATGGCAGAAGGAATCGGGGCAAACAGTTCCTTAGATGGGAGGATGACTTAAAGCTCACAGCAGGTCCAAACTGGAGAAGGGTCGCATTAGAGAGAGAGCAGTGGAAGTCGCTGGTGGAGGCCTATGCCAAAAGGCACACTATGTTAAGAGACATTCTTTAAAAAAAAAAAAATTAAAACAAAATGTAATGTATATAATATTGTAATTTCTTAACACATAATAAAGGGCTTATTATTATTACAATACATATACTTATTAAATGCTAGCTGACGCCGCGTGGTTCTCGTTCCCATATTAGGAAAATGGGGATAATATATAGCCAATTGAAGTTTTCTTAATTGGCCCAGGTCTCGCTGGTGGAAGGCTTTGGCCATGGCTTTCCTCTAATATATTTAAACCTAAACCACAGTTTAAAGAATAATAGGCAGATAGAGCGTACGTAACAGGCAGGGATGCAGCCATTCCAAATACAAATTCAAAAAATATTATAATAATAATAGCGGCCGCCCGCGACTTCGTCCGCGTGAAAGTCGTTGAAAACTTTCAACTAACTCCCCCCCCCCCTAAGAACCCCTATCCCTACCCTAACGTACCTCTACCCTACACCTACCCTACCCTATCCAAACCCTACCCCTACCCTACCACTACCCTGCCCTTACCCTACCCTACCCCTGCCCCTACCCCAACCCTACCCTACCATACCCCTACCCTACTCATTAAGGCTGCACTTCTTTATTCATTCCTCCCACCGCGAGTCGCGTCGAGCGCGGCAAAACTAATAAACCGTTACACAAAAATAATCCTTAAAGCATGAATTAGTATTCACGCGCAATGGCTTAGCGTATTTCATGTATAACTTTGGTGTTTCTTTACCGATTTTTATGATTCTTTTTTATTGAATAGGTAATAATATTAACTTTCTTATTTGGGATGAGTGATGATTGTTATAAACATAAGAGTAGACAAATATAATTAGAAAGCACCGAACTGCTAAGCTATCGGGAGTTACGCGTGTTATTATGAGTCAACCATAAAAGATAGACATATATATGCTGTTATGTTTTTATAGATAATTTTAAGGAGAACTTTTCCGTCATACATGATTTCTATGTAGCTTTAACCATTAAGGCTGTACACGCGACGGAAGCTTAAAAAATTGAGTAACTTCTCCCGTTTTCTCAACATTTCTCTTCACTGCTCTGCTCCTATTGATTGTAGCGTGATGAAAAGTATACTATAACCTGCCCAGGAGTATGTAGAATAATTGTACCAAGTTTCGTTTAAATCCGTCGAGTAGTTTTTGTTTCTATAAAGAACATACAGACAGACAAAAATTTTACTGATTGCATTTTTGGCATCAGTATCGATCACTAATCACCCCCTGATAGTTATTTTGGAAATATATTTCATGCACAGAATTGACCTCTCTACAGATTTATTATAAGTATAGATAAGTATAGATAAATACATTTCGAGTCGAAACGAACCTTCGCATCAGTAATTTCCAATATTATTCAAGAAAAATGGCGTCTTATGTTTTTAAATATTTAAAAAACTGTTCACAAAAACTAATAAAATAAGATTGAGTGTCTTTTTAATGGTAGTTTTTGTGTATTAGTTATTATTATATCTTTAGTCTATTATTATTTTTATTTACGTAATTGATGCTACAGTTCATTTCATTTAGGATGGTGCGGGTGACAGTTCGTTTCACACTTGAAGCTCCGGCTGACCTTTACTAAAGAAAAGGATACCTGGATGTGATGCTCTCCAAGTCATGACAACATACAGACCATTTGTTGAATGTTTTTTAATAACATATTGCAAAGTAAAAACACCAAAAAAAAAAAAGTTGTGGAAGATTACGACAGTTCTGAGTTTTACGAGTACGAGTTTCAAACTTGAAAGTATGCCGCGATTCACAATAATAGTCTTATGAACGTCATATAGGCGATTGTCACCTTACCCATGCTATCTGAAAAACACTTTAGTATTAAATCTTGAAATACAAATTATGAAAAAGTTTGTATATGGTAGATAGCAACATTATGCTAATGTCAATGACTCACTCGTGTTGATTGTTTTTTTTTGGTATCCCCGGCTTCACTGTACCGCTTGTAAAAACTCTTCTGTGACCTAAACCTAAAACTGGCAATGTGCTTCTACTAAATAGAACAGGTCAGGGTGTGACAGAACAAGAGAGGACAAGGAATTATCTCTTATCTCTTATATATATTACCATTCTTTATGTGTTCCTTGAGCAATTGGTCAGAGTGCAGGATCTCTTTCCTGAAGCTGACCGCGTCCCGGAGACGAGTCACGCAGCCGTCGCAGATGTACTCCCTCTTACTGTCTTCATGCTCCCACTGCAAGAGAAGACAAATATGCACTATTTTATTTAACTTCTATAGATATATCTATCACATCCCCTAAATAGAGATGAAAATATCTGGACAAAAGCAGACTTGCTCGCCAAAAAAAAACTAATGTATGGCCATAACACGAAGAGGCGCATAATGTAGTGAATCAGTTTATAGTCAACCGACTGATCACTAATTGATTTAACTGAACAAAAAATAATTATAGAATTTGTATAGTTCATATAGTGTATCTATTTATTTATGTTACCACCCATCTCACCAGTTTATGTACTCTGTATGTGTATGTACTCTTCTATAATAAGATCCCCAAGACTGTGATGGACCTGCCAATGCATAGCTTTAAGCAATGTGTTAAAAAACATTTACTTAGTCGAGGTTACTACAACATTGATGAGATCCTTAACGATAAAGTTGCTTGGAGGCTGTTGGATCAGCTTCCAACTTCACACAAGTAAAACTATAAGAAATTGTAATTGTTATCAATTGTAAATTATAATACTGTATGTCTTTTTCATTTCAAAAAAGCAACTGTTGAGTTTCTTGCCGGTATCTTCTCAGCAGAACCTGCCTTCCGAACCGGTGGTAGAATCTTTACAAATAGTCAACTGACGAGTCAAAAGTGTTTGTAAACTGAGCCTACTTGAAATAAATGATTTTTGATTTGATTTTGATTTGATTTACTCCTTAATGTTAGATAAACTGAAAAAGATCACTATTATCGATAAGTTCGCTCTAGCACTGCAATTTATCCCGAGTTTTAAGATTATATTTTATATGTTTGTTGCAATAAATATATTTAAATAAAATAAATAAGATGAACTCACGGGCATCGCAAAGCATTCGTTCACCATTTCACCGTAGACTTCTCTCTCATCACCATTATAATATTCTGTCCACAAATCTTTTAGACCGATAACTTCTAAGCAGCAACGACATTGCTGTTGTTGGCCGGGCTTTTTGATTTTACTCATTTTCATTCAATCACCATTGAAAAAGCAAAAATTTTGTGTATTATTAAATTCATAGGTATTAAAATAATTATACACAAAAAATTATTAACAAAATCCTTTGACAAAATCACAAATGTCATCATAGAACAAGGAACATATTTACCAAGGAACATATTTACTCAGGAGTCATAGAATGTCATAAAACACTGATCACGGAACACCACCCCTATAAACATTCTACTCTATGACCACAACAGTGTTAAAAATTCTCGAAAATATTTATCCCAAAGAGTAAATTATTATAATGATTTATCCCTAAAGTTTATGTCAAAAACCCCTAAAATCGCCTTAATTATTGAGTTGTCCCCCTAAAAAAATCATACAACATGTTGACATTTAATAAATTTAACATTTTTTTTTATTGGATGAAAATTGCCGCCAGTTGTCTCAGAGTGGTTGTAGAATAATGTAATACATTATTCTATGTCGTTATAAGTCGCTAGGTCAAGAAAGAAATATTAAAATTATCATTTAATAATAGTTGGTAATAAAATCCCTGAAAATGCCCCTTGAAATTTCAGTGCCTAAAAAAAATCCCATCTCACTTATTTTTACCCCCTAAATCTGGGGGGAAAACCCCTAAGTTGGGAACCCTGGACTACAACCACAAACCACAAACGTCAAAATCAAAAGAAGCAAAACGAAAACACCACAGATTAGAGATACTACAAAACACCATAAACATAGAGTACATTGACTAGGGTAAAGAGAATGACTATTATAGTAATTAGTGTTCTGTGGTGCAACGTAGTATCTAATAATCTGTGGTGCAAACTCACAGATCACAGACTCTTTGATCTGTGACTCACAGATCAAAGAGTAAATTAATATATTATATGTTTGTGGCTGCAAGTGCAAACCAGGTCTGTGGTGCAAACAAAACAAATACAAAATTGATTCGATTTTTGGCGGGAATCGAGAAGCGCGCTTTTAAAATTGAAAATTTTAATTTAAAAATTTTTCAGTAATATACGTGTGAAATAAAGTGTACAAATGTAAATTAAATCAGGCAAAATGCCGTCAGACAGTGATGGTGATGCCCACGAAAGGCTAGACAGAAAAAAACGTAAAGTGCATAAGTCTGGTGAGGACGAGAGTTTAAAATATAAACCCTTTATAAAGGCAGGTTATAGCAGAGCCTACACGGATAATAGCACTAACGCGGAATTCCCAGTGTTTGTGGAAAGCAGTGAGGCGGAAATTAAATTGGGGAACAAAAACCCATTAGTTGTGTCCAAATACTTTAAACAAGTAAAAGGTATCTATGAGAGCAGGCGCATTAATGCTAACAAAATAATGTTAGTATTCAAACAAGCAACAGCAGCCAATGATTTTCTCAAACATGAATGCCTAACGGTTTACAATCTTCGTGCCTTCATCCCGGCATCTTCTGTGGAGAGGGTGGGGGTTGTCAGGTTTATACCTAAAGAGTCCAGTAACCATGAACTATTTAATAAACTTTCTTCAGAGTGTGAGATTATTGGTGTAAGACGATTCATGAAAAAGGTTGTAGACGATGTTGTTCCTTTGTCAACTATTAGTGTAATTTTTGCAGGAACAACTTTACCACAATATATATATTTAGACAATTGGCGTTATAAGGTCTATACATATATTCCTCCACTAATGCAATGTTTTAAATGTATGAGATTTAATCACTATGGGAAAATATGCAAAAATATACAGGTCTGTTCACGCTGTGCTGGTGAACACCACTACAAAGCATGCACGGCTGATACATTGAAGTGCAGTAATTGTGGTGGAGCTCACTTAGCCATATCCAAAACTTGCCCGATAAAGGCAGCGAGATTAGAAAAAAATAAACAATCTTATGCTAAGGTAATTGAAATTAATAGTGTTAATTTTCCTACTCTCCCGAAGCCTCAACAAATACAGCAAAAATTCCACCAATCTAAACTAGACACACAAGAAAATTTAGATATTTCTTATTCAGATATCATTAATAATAAAAAAATATTATCCGCAATAATTAATACATTAGTTACTATAGGAAACTCAAATGACATAAAAAGCACAAGTAAAATTAAAGAAGCATTTTTGAAACATTTGAATAAAGTTTAATGGCTTCAAAGCTCATTATTGCTCAACATAACATTCAGAGTATTAATAATAAAAAACCCTTAGTAAAAACATTTTTAACACAGGAAAATATTGATATTTTATTATTAAATGAAACTTGGCTTAAAAACTCTAGTAATCTTGTAAAAATCCCAGGCTATAACTTTGTTGGAAAAAATGCAAAGAATGAACATGGTGGTGTAGGTATTTTATTAAGAAATACATTTAAATATAAACTTTTGAAAACAAAATTTTATGAAGATGTTCAATCCATAGCAATTTCTTTAGGAACCAATGTTGGTGACTTATCAATACTTTGTGTTTATTGTCCACCTAAAAATAAAAATAAATGTAAAATCAATAGACTTAAAAGTATCATCAGTGATATGCCAAAGCCCTGTTTAGTAGCAGGAGACTTTAATGCACATCATATTTCTTTTGGTTGCCATAGTACAAATTCAAGGGGTAGAAGCCTATTTGATATTTTTGATGAACAGGATCTGTGCATATTAAATTCTGGTAGGTCTACTACACTTCAGAGACCATATGCAAATAGTTCTGCTATTGACATAACTGGAGTGAGCCCAGTGCTCGCTCCGTTATGTGAATGGACAGTAGGTGTAGACACTTTGGGTAGTTACCACTATCCCACATTCACAAAAATTAACTTAATTCCATCTAAATATTCTGTCAATGATAAAGTAGAGAAATTTTTATATAATAAAGCAGATTGGGATAAATATTTTAAGAAATCCAAGGAGTATTTTGAGTATATGACATTTAATGAACTAGATCCTTTACAGTCATATAACAAATTTTGTGAAATTTTGAACATTTTAAAAAAAGAATGTATTCCGCTTGTTAAATTTGAGGGTCCAAGAACTATTAAAGCTCCCGCTCCTTGGTGGGATGAAAATTGTGCTGTAGCAGTTAAAAATTCCAAAGAGGCTTTACAATTATATAGGCGAGTAGGGTTAATGGTAAATTATATAAATTATAAAAAAATAGATGCACTTAAAAAAATAATCATTAAAAAAGCAAAGAAAGATAGTTGGAATAAACTTTGTTCATCATTTAATAGATACACTCCTATAACTTATATATGGAATTATATGAAAAGATTTAAACGAATAAATAACCAACCAAAACTTAAAAATGATGTATGGATTCCAAATTTCATCTCAAAACTTAAACAGAATAATAATAACACAAACTTAATCAACTCTGTTTTTGAATACAACAATGACAATGAAAATTCCATGTGGCTACTAAATCCATTCACCTATGCAGAATTCAATATAGCACTTCAATCAAGAAAGGAATCTGCACCAGGATTAGACAACATTCCTTATATAATGTTTAAAAAGTTACATAAAGCAGGTCAAATAGCTTTACTTAATATTTTTAACAAGTTATGGCTTTCTCAATGTATTCCAGAGAGTTGGAAGATTCAATGTATAATACCAATTTTGAAACAAGATAAACCTGAAGACGATTGCAATTCTTACAGACCTATATCGCTGACTTCTTGCATAGGAAAATTGTTTGAAGTAATGCTTAAACTAAGATTAGACTACTTTGTAGAAACTAATAATTTATTACCAGGTTTTCAATATGGTTTCCGTAGAGGTAAAAGCGCATCAGAGAGTATAACTTCATTTATATATGATATGAAGAATTGTCAATTGTCTAAATCCACAGCAGTATGTATATTTTTGGATATAGAGGGGGCTTATGATAATGTGGACTTAAACCAGCTCATCAATTGTCTTCATGAAATCGGTATCCCTGGAAAAATGTTAAAATGGCTTTCAAATTTTTTTAATAATAGACATTTTTATGTTAAGTACAATAATATACTCCATGGGATAAACCAAACTAGTAAAGGTCTTATGCAAGGTTCAGCATTGTCACCAATTTTGTATAATTTATACACCTCACAAATTGAAAATTTTTTATTAGGAGATGTTAAAATTTTACAATTTGCGGATGACTTGTTAATGTATAGTGTAAATAGAAATATAGAAATAGCTAAAAATACTATTAATTCTGCACTGTTCCAGTTGCAGTCTTATTATAAAAATTTGTTAAAATTAAATATCAATACTTCCAAAAGTTCATGTATGATTTTTGGCAGCCCAGTGGGGAATAACATCAAATATAATGGTACAGATATTCCATTTGTAAATCAAAAGAAATTTTTGGGTGTAATTATCGATAATAAATTAAAATTTGACAGACATATTAATTATATTAGCAAAAATGCGTTAAAAGGCATTAATTTATTGAGATGTTTGACTGGAACGTTTTGGGGCTCTGATCCTAAAGTCCTATCTCTATTATATAAAAGCATGGTCAGAAGCCACTTTGATTATAGTTTCCTTGCATATATGCAAGCCAATTCCACATTATTAAAAAAACTTGATGTTATTCAAAACATTGGCTTGCGCATAATAAGTGGGGCTATGCGCTCCACACCTGTTAATTCAATGGAAGTAGAGACTTGTATTTCTCCTTTAATTGTAAGACGCATATATTTAGCTGAAAGATTTTGTTTGAAAGCTCTATCGTCGAGCTCCTCAATAGTGAACAAACTTTTGCTTCCAAATAGTTTACTAACTGTAACTAAATCTACAACAGAATCTTTACAAGCGACTGCAAATTCACTTTTGGCAGGTAAACAACCTACCATATCTATTATTATGACATATATGCATAATATTGCCACTAACATAAATGTTAGTAACGCCTGGCCCATGTACTCTTGCTCCTTTGAGAGCTTGATTATGAAAAATAAAATTCATTTGTTGAATATTACGTCAAACATAGACTTCCGGATGTTTATTGATAAAAATTGTAAATATTATTATAAGTTATATACAGATGGATCTAAAAATCAGCACTTTGTAAGTGCTGCTTTCTATGATCCACAAAACAAATTTAGTAAAGCGTTTAAGTTAAATTCTCGATGTAGTATTTTTACTGCGGAATCTTTTGCAATTTTAAAAGCAATTTCTTATATAAAAGAGGAAATTTTACATAGTGTAAATAATTGTATTATAGTAACAGATTCCAAAAGTGTTCTTTTAGCTATTAACAATTTCAATTTTAGTTATAAGTCTTCATACATTATTTTTCAAATTAAAAATGTATTACTAGACATAAGAAAAACTGGAATGAACGTAGAATTTGTCTGGGTACCCTCCCACAGAGGTATAGCGGGCAATGAACTGGTTGATTCTGTAGCAAGACAAGGATTGTTTAATGAAGATTGTTCAGACAATATCAAAACTCCATTTACAGACTTTTATCATGAAGTGAAGAAGAGACAGAAGTTGCTTTGGCATGAACATTGGAAGGAAACTAGTAAAAGTAAAGGATGTTGGTACGCAGACATACAAAATGAAATACCGGTGCAGCCATGGTATAACAAAATGAGTTGGGATTCAAGAAAATTCATATCAATAATAAACCGACTAAGGTTTGGTCACTGTTTAGTGCCAAGCCATTTATTCAAATTAAAAATTTATAAAGATAACAAATGCATGTACTGTAAAAAAGATGACGCAGATATCAATCACATAATTTTCAAGTGTTCAGCTTTTGGTATACAAAGAATAATATTAGCAAGTTCGATAGAGTTAGTAAAGGAAGAAAACAAAATTAAGTGTGATCCCCGCCACATTAAGGAATTGTTGAGGAACCATTTATTTTATAAGCCTGTTTTAAATTTCATTAGTAACACAATAGAAAAATTGTAAAATACAGTAGTAAATTTATATTTAGACGACGACGACGATAATTTTAACGATGCTTTGTATTATTTTTAAGAAAAATTGTAATATTTTAAGCAGGGCCTATAAGGACTTGTATCCAAGGCCGTAAAATAAATTAAAAAAAAAAAAAAAAAAAAATACAAAATAATTAACAAGTGTTTTTTGTCTCTAATTTAATATGTTAAAACAATACTATCAGCATTGTGTAGTGCCTTACTGTAAAAATAACAGGAGAAATGCACCTGATAAACTTTACATTCGTGTGCCGTATGAATCAAAATTGAGAAAACAATGGCTTGATCTGGCAAGGAGAGATAGGATATTCTCTCCAAGATCGTCATTATACTTCTGTGAAGATCATTTTGATGTACGTATAATTGTTTTATTCAATACATAAAAAATCCCATGTGTTTGTGTTACTGTTATATAAATTATGCCTTACAAGTAGGTTATTATTAATCTTAACAAAGTAAAGTTTATACCTTTTATGTGTTTCTTTTACCTGTAAGCATTATTTTGCATAGAAAAGTGAGGAGATTTTTACCAAGTATTTATTTATTTATTTATTATTATTCAAAATAGAAGAAGAAGAAGAAGAAATATACTTTATTGTACATTAAAAACAAAAATAAACAATAACTTATAATAACACTTAGAAACTAATGTACAAATGGCGGTCTTATCGCTAAAGAGCGATCTCTTCCAGACAACCACTGTGGAAGAGAAAAAAAAACGTAAGCACCGATTCGGGTATACGCACACAAAAAATAAGAAAAGTTAAGTAATTTAAATACATAAATATTAAGCAATAATACATAATAATAATACAAAGACTATACTTAACTACATCATACATATATACATACATACATACATACATACATACATACATACACACATACATACATACATACATACATGAAAACCTGCAAAACATAAAAACAAGACGGCATCTAAGGGAAGACAAAAGAAAAATAAATAAACAAAATAATTCAAAAATAATAATAAATAAACATACACATACAAGCGTAATTTGGATTAATAAGTTAAATTAAAAGATCAGGGAGGAAAAAAGTGCATGTTTACCAGCCGTTTGAAAGAGGTTAGAGATTGGGCACGCCGAGTGTCTAAGGGCAATGAATTCCAGAGCCGAGCAGCTTTAACAGAAAAGGATTTAGAATAGAAGGAAGTATTATGGGAAGGAATTTTTAAGATTAGGTTGTCTTCAGAGCGAAGGGAGCGACAGTGAGTATCACTTAGAAAGCTAAAACGCTCTTTTAAATAAATCGGAGTCGTAGGATTAAACAGGACATTATACAAAAAAGACAGAATGTGAGTATTCCTGCGAAGGCGGATCGAGGGCCACTTGAGTTTTTCGCGAAATTCGGAAACATGGTCATATTTGCGAAGTCCAAATATGAATCTTATACAAACATTCTGAATGCGCTCAAGTTTATCCAGTAATTCTTCACTCAAATTTAGATAACAAGTGTCCGCGTAATCGAGAATTGGTAACAGGAGAGATTGTGCAAGCGCAATTTTAGTAGATAAAGGAAGGAAGTTTCGTAACCTACGAAGTGACCCCACGGATGCAAACACCTTCCCACTTACTCTGCTTACCTGAGGGGCCCAAGTGAAATACTTGTCAAAAGTAACTCCGAGATTTTTAACCGTGTCACTAAATGGCACACGCGTTCCATCAAAGATTACGTATGGAATATTATCCCAGTCAATACGTGCAACCAAACTGTGACTGCCTATAAGAATAACTTGGGTTTTAGACGGATTGACTTTAAGGCCATAAGCCTTACTCCATTGCACTATACAATCTAAATCTTTATTTATGGCATCTATTGCATTGGGTAAATCAGCCAGTTTGGACTGAGCATATATTTGGAGATCATCTGCATACAGGTGATAGAGCGAGGTAAGTTGAAGAGTAATAGAACTTATAAAAAGAGAAAAAAGAAGAGGAGACAACACGCCACCTTGCGGTACGCCGGCAGAAATTGTGCACCAATCAGACACAGAGTCATTGACTCGCACACGCTGCCGACGTCCGAACAAGTAACTATGAAACCAGTCAATCACATTAGGAGATATGTTGAGAGAAGCTAGTTTGGCTAGTAGAAGTTCGAAATCGACATTATTAAATGCATTGCTGAAATCTAGTAAGGCCAACACTGTGACACACTGATTGTCCATATTAAAACGAATATCTTCGGTAATTTTTACTAATGCAGTAGTCGTACTATGACCAGTGCGGAAACCAGATTGAAAAGGATTTAAAAGATTCTGTCGGGTTAGGAAAAGGCTTAATTGACGATGGACTAAACGCTCAAAAACTTTCGAAAGGAATGGGAGGATGGAAATAGGCCTATAGTCAGAAAAGCAGGAAGGATTTAATTTTTTGGGTAGTGGAATGACTTGAGCATCCTTCCAAGAGGAAGGAAAACTCCCGGAAGACATGGAGAAATTGAATAAGGATTTAATTATTGGAGCTAGTAGGTTAATGAGAGGAATAATCATCTTCCGACTAATGCAGTCAGTACCAATAGCATCAGAGTTGACCTCACGAATACTTCTCTCAACATCACTATCAGTGACTTGACAGAAAATAAAAGCAGGATCATCAGAAGTGGGTAAAGCTAGTAAATTATTTTTAGTAGTAAGTTTAGTGGCGTCATCAATGACGCAAGTAGAGGAAAAGTGGCTATTAAGCTGATTTAAATTTATGTTGAAGGAGCTATTATTTTGACGCGCTTTCCCAACTCCTAGAGACTTAAGAAATGTCCACACTCGACCTGAATCTTCTTCTTCGAGTATGGATTTGTGGATATGGCGTCGTTGCATGTCTCTACACAACCTGTTGCAGCGATTCCGAATAATATGATATTTTTCCTTATTGGCATCACAATTGTTGGATCTATACTTGGCTTTAGCCGAGTTTTTTTTACCCTGTAAAATTTTAATTTCCTCAGTAAGCCAGGGAGCAGGGAGGTGCTTAAGCCGAACAGGACGTATTGGAGCATGAACTTCATATAGTTGAGTAAGGAGAGAATTAAAGCTCTCAACCCTACTGTCAATGTTAGCTCCAGTAAGAACATTGGTCCAGTCAATCCCAGCAGCGTCTTCCCTCAAGCGATTTATGTCCATACTACCAAAATTACGCAGCAGAAGGATTCTCGATTTAGTTTTAGGTGGACGAATTTTGTATGAGAGAAAAATCAAGTCATGATACGAAAAGGCATCAGCGGGACATTGGCCATGTTTGGCGACATGATCAGGGGAAGAAACTAAGATAATATCCAGAAGAGATGGGCACGAATTAGGAAAAGAATGTGTAGCTAGAAGAGGAAGTATTTGTAAGTTGGCTGCTCTCACTATTGTTTTTAGACGCAGAGAGCGGAAATCTGCTTTTAGCAGGCAGGTATTGAAATCCCCCATAATAATATTATGCGAATACAATGGAATAAATCTGTCTAAAAGAGTTTCAAAAGCAGGGAAGTAGTCAATAGTGAGATTGGGATTATAATACACGCCAAGTAAAACTTTAGTGTTAGAAAATAATACTTCGATAAATAAATGTTCCGCTCCCGGCGCGGCCTGGGCGTCAGATAAATTTATGATATTAAAGGGTATGTGAGAGCGTAAATATATGGCAACACCACCCCCAGTCCGGTGAATGCGATCATTACGTATTAGTTGAAATCCCGGGATTGCATAGGTTGTAGAGGACAGACACGGTTTTAACCATGATTCTGAAATCAGAATGGCGTGTATGAACTTATTATCAAAAGATGAGAGCAAATCTGGATAATGTGCAGGAATACTCTGGGCGTTGATATGAACAACATTAAAATTTTTAGGAACATCAGAGAAGTGAGAAGTAAGATCATCAGATAAAGAAGGAAGGCTGTGAAAACTGGAATCACTATTGATTCCCTCGAGGGATGAAAGTGAAAAAAATGAATCGTCAAGGTTTTCATTTTGACTAGACATGTAAAGTATAGTACTATAATATACTATATAAATAAATTAAAAATAGTTAAAGCAGAAAAAAAAAAATAATAATAATAATAATTAAAATAAATATATATTTTAGATAATAAAAAAAAATTATAATAATAATAATATAAAATATAAAAGTAAATAAGCCTTGTGACGTTTGATCGCCAATCGAACCCTTACCTTCCAGATAAACATAAGGAAAACTAATTAATAATGCTAACACACAGAATCAGCAACAATAATAAAAAAAAGAGAATTAAGTCAAAAATAAATAGCAATATTAATAACAGAAATTTGAGCACGAATGGTAAAGATATTCCAAATATTAATTTTTATATTATTATAAACGAATCTTGAAATACCTCAGAAACACAAGATGCTTGTATCAATTTAAACATTTTTAGTAAACATTTTTAGTTAGCCTGTGGTGCTTTGACACTACGTTGACAAATGACAAGTTGACATCATGTATACTACTCTGTGGTTGACATAGACAATACTGACGTACGATTTCGGTTGTCATTGTCAGACGTCAGTTACATCCTGTAATTTGTAAACATTATTTAAAGAACCTTCAAAATTAAAAATTATATCATTACCCTTTTTAAAAGAGTGATATTTGCATAGACTAACTACTTAATAAAGAACAAACATAATATTAATGCCTCACAACAAAAGTAACAGAAAAGAAAAGTTAATACAAGTTTGCAATAAACAAAACAGCAACATAGCCTTTATCATAGGCAAAAAGAGTTCTATTTCTTATGTGCCCTCTTGGCTCGCGGGGCCAGTGGAAATTTAGAACTTCCTGAAGCAACAGAGGGAACAGCAGCAGAAGTTATTGGCGCTGGGACTGTCACCATTGGAGCTGCAATAACATCCAGATCTGCAATCGAACGCAGATGGCGCCGGGACCCATCTTGGTGTATTGCGAAGACATTCCCATCCCTTGTCCAGCATTTGTTGACTCCGAGCCGCTGACGAGCTGCCATGAAAAGATCGTGTCGCTCCTTAGTGAGGAACTCAGACAACGTAATGCCTGAGTTCCTTAAAGCGGTTTTGGCATACCACAGATTGTTCCTGAGTGACAGATCATGAAACTTGATTAGAATGGCTCTGGGTTTGCCATCCTTAGGACGGCCCAAACGATGGCAGCGACTTACACACTCTTGATTGATTGGCATCTTTAAATGATCAGAAAGCGTCTTAACAGTGACAGAGTCCAACTTCTCGTCTTTCGCCTCGGATATGCCATGGACCAACAGAATTTTGCGCCGGCTTCTCATTTCCAAATCATCCAAGGATCTATGAAGGAGCTGCATTTGCAGTTGAAGGCCTTCGAGCGCTGTCAATACAAAACTTCTAAAAGACTGAAATTGAGCTGCAATATTAGAAGTAGGACTAGTAGCTGGTATAGAATGCTGCAATTGTTTTTGGAATTCATCCATTCGCTCATTAAAATGTGCACTTAGTTGTGTAACAGTTTGCTGAATAGATTCCATTGAGTTATAGTGTTAGATTGAAGTGTGAAATTAATGACAGTATCACTTTGGAAAATATAGCGCCTAAATCACTGTGGAGATTTAATAGGAATCACTACCTGGTAGGTAAAAGAACTTTTAACACATCACTTCACAAAATTATACTGATTTTACCAATAATTTAATTAAAAATATGAGAGAACAAATTAAACATGTGTTTACTTTTTGTATGCCTACCCGCGAAAAAAAGTAAAATACATATTTAAATTAAGTTAAAAATTTGATTCAAAACAATCCCCAGTTGGTTTTACTGTGCACTGGCTATTATTACTTAAAAAATATTAAAAAACAAAAAAAAAAGAAAAGAAAAAATACAATCATTAAAGCACAGCATTAGAGTGTGTTTCAGATAGCATGGGTACAGACTACGGTGACAGTTGCCACTTGCCTGTATGACGTTCATAATATGTACTATTATCATGAGTACTATATCGTGAATCATGGCAAACTTTTCAGAGTGAAATGAACTTTCACCATAACCGCGCTATCTGAAACGAACTGTAGCGGCTAAGTAGTAAAATAAACAGCACAATGCTTAGTGAGTGTACCGCTACTGCAACGCTACACAGGCTGTCATAAAAAGTATTTGTTCAATTATGCATGTTCGTAAATATAGTAGTATCTTTTACAAGATTTTTGACTGTGTCGTGGAAGAATGTTAAAAATAGTTGGAACAATAAAGTCCAGCATATGCTTACCATCGCAGAGTAACCAGAGTGAGTCTTTACAAGCAACATACTGATGCTGGTGAAACCAAAAAAAAACCAGTGACACATGTCTCCTTGACTACCGCTTGTACAAACTTTTTCAATATTTGTATTTCAAAATTTAACAACAATTGCATATATACCAATAAAAAAATCTTCATCTTTTTCTTTAGTTTATGTGAAAAGTTTTTGAAATGTTTAAAAACTTAAGACTCCGTTTTTATATTATTGAAAATCGCTGTGGTGTAAGGGTCGTGTCATACTGACTCGAGAATGTATTACTTCTTTAATTTCATATTTGGAATGTCTACGACACTGTCGTGTTCCATATGCTCCATCTGTGTACTATTGATTAATCTGTGCTTACCATTGAAGTTAGGTATGTATGCATTTTAAAGTTATTAAAACTTCTTAACTGTTGTATTTAACTTCCTTCCAGTTTAGGTTTTTTTTTTTTTTTAAGGTACTGCTCTGTTATTAGAGAATATTAAAAGTAATTATTTTTTACAGTAATTAAATAAAGCATGAGGGTCGCATTAGAGAGAGAGCAGTGGAAGTCGCTGGAGGAGGACTATGCCGAAAGGCACACTATGTTAAGAGACATTCTTTAAAAAAATTAAAACAAAATGTAATGTATATAATATTGTAATTTCTTAACACATAATAAAGGGCTTATTATTATTATTATTAAATAAAGTATGATAGTCATTTCTATATTGTTGTTTTATTTTTTTTAGGTACAATCGTTTTTAATAGGCATAGTTGAAGTTAATATACTTGATTAATAATAATTTTATATGTAGTAAATGCTTTAAACATCATTAGTAAGGTGGTAAATGGAACTTTTTTTAAGCTTGTCGCACACATAATTACTTAATGTGTTCTTTCCATTAAAGACAATGATCGATAATTAATCAAGTATCATTGTCTGAAAGCCGTCTCAACAGATGCACATTAGACGAAGTATTTACTTTAATTGAACCAAGATTCATGCACAAATATTCAAACATGAATATAATTTCAGCTCCCTAAAGATATGGAAAACTATGTACAATTTAAAGTACAGGGATACATTAACAAAATTCGAATGAAAAAAGGATGTTTACCATCAAAGTTTGATTGTCAACCAGGCAGGAAAAGGATAGCTTCTAGTGTGTCTCCTGAAAGTGTAAAAAAGCAAAGAAAAGAATTGATTGAACAGACATTGGCTGAGTATGACATGAATATAACAAAAATATCTGAAGCAGGCAACTCAAGGATATGTAGAACAGGTAGACATTATTTTTTCATTAAAGGATGATGCACTTGACAAATTTTGAAAATAATGTTCAACTGTTTATTTTAGACATAGTCACAAAAAATTTTCCCTTGAAAAACACCATTTTAATAAAAAAATCTTGTTTTTAAAATTAAAGTTAAAATTTAGCGCGAAAACGATCAGAAACGTAAAATGATTATATACTCTTTGTCGATCGGTCACGTGACCTATTGACTGATGACGTCATATCTTACAAACATTACAATTTACAAACAACTAAATTTTTATTGCGACGTCGAAGTGTTCAGTGTTGTTTGTTAACCGTTTTTATTGATATTTAACCATAATTGTGAATGTGAATTAAAGATGAATACCTACCGGAGATGTGCCGTGCCAATGTGTACAAGTTCGACCAAGAATTATCCTAACAAATTGTATATAACCGTTCCCAATAATCCACAACGCCGAAAGCGGTGGTTACAATTAGCACGTCGAGACCCGAAGTCTACGTCTGCTAAATCTACTATTTTCTTTTGTGAAGACCACTTCGATGTGAGTAAGTCAACCATCAACGTACAATGTAATTCTCCAATAAATAACCTTTACCTTACGCTTAACACAAAAAATAGATGTTTAAAATTTAAATGAACGAAACTTGAGACTTACATACCTATATACCTACTTATTATCTGTGTTTCTTTACAGCTACGTAAAGATATGGAAAATTACATTAAATATACTACAATGGGTTCTGTTTGTAAAATCAGAATGAAGCCAGATTCTTTGCCATCAAGATTTATATGTCAACTAGACAGAATAAAACGTACTGCTCCTCCACAGCCTCGTTCTGTTGTAAGAAAAAGGCAACATATGCATTTAATACAAGAAATCATGTCCCGGGAGAGTGAAATGCCATCAACTTCAGGAATCACAAGCAATAGTGGTTAGTGAGAAAATTGCATTTTTATAAGTACAAAGTTAAACCTCCGTGTAGTATCACACATACCAACGGTTGAAAACTCATATTATTCCCTAAGTAAAGGTGCGTGAGAATCCAAACAAAAGAAAACCAAAGGCAAAGTAAGGTCATGTCAGAGGGCAATGGAACGCAGTATGCTGAAATTGAAAAAAAATCCATAAAGTCAGACATAAAATGATCAGAGAAAGAACCAGAGTCACAGACGCCTTAAAACATGCCTTGAAACAAAAATGGCAATGGGCAGGACATATATCGCGGTTGAAAGACGCCAGGTGGACACTTACCGTCACTGAATGGCAGGGTCCACTAGGCAAAAGGAGAGTTGGCAGACCTCAGAAGCGCTGGACAGACGACATTGCTCAAGTGGAAACTGCTGGAGGAGGCCTATACCCAATACAATGGGATTCATGCAAACGTAATATAAAAAGAAAAAAAAAACCTATTAAAAAAAAAAAATTGTATTACTAATTTGTATGAAATAAATAAAGACTTTATTATTATTATTATTATTATTATTAAAGGTGCGTGAGTTTGTTTTCTCAGTAGCGGTTAATTAGATGTTATGGCCTTGAATATTGGAATTAATTTAGTCCTGTGCCAAATATCAATCAAATGGCTTGTGCTTAAACTGCTTGGGTATCACGATTTGTATGGTAGCAAGTAGGTATGATTTAAAATATTTAATTATTATTCTTTTATGAGATGAATATCTTAGCATTCCATGGATTCACTGTGTTTGTGCCGGATCCATCGCATTGCTGTTCCTATTGCCTCACCACACATATAGCAAGATTTATCAGTGGCTTTCCACCATCATACTAAGTTGCTCTGATCTGGGAGAGTCATTTGAAAGGCATTAAGATAGAATTTTAATCAGGCAGGAGGAGAGGCAGAGAGGATAACCATCACAAGTTTCCATAAATGGGAGTTTCAGATTTGTTATATCGGAATGTGATGAGTAAATAAAGATATTATGTGAAACGTGAAATGCTCTTTTTATTTATATAAATCCAAATATATTAATTGATTAAAAATTCTAGGCAGAACCTATTTCATAGACAATTAAAATACATCACCAATGTATCAATATCAATATCTTTATTGTAGACACTGTATCTCTCTAAAGTTGTCAAAAATTGGTGAGGTTGGCAGTACCTACTCCGCTACTTCTATACTAGAGCCTATATGAACAAGTTAATTATAATTATTATTAGGTGTGAAATGATTTATACTCTCATTTCTAATTTGTTTGTTAGTAAACAGTACTCATCAAGAAAGGTCGTAGTATAGAAGAGGTTGGTAATTATTTCCATCCCAAAAATTCTGTGTGTGAACTTGAGCTAACAAATTACTCAGTGTGTGCTGTCTCTTAAAACAGTGATTTATACTCTTTGCTCTAGTATAACGTGACGGGTAGCAGCGACTATGATTGTACCATCATGTTGTGGTAGAGGAAACACCTCGAGCAGGTCCCAGGACTTGTGACGTTGGGTGTAGATCAAGGGATCCCTATAGAATGCATTAACATCCACCTCCCGACATGTTCTCTATATCCACACTAAACAATACCACAAAACATTATTGGATATAATCACTAACGCGACTAGCAGCGTGACGGCGTTCACGCTGCCTTACAAACAACTGGGTTCAAATCATCAAATACCCTTTTATTTATACTATCGCTGTCATAACAACTTTATACAATTTTTTATATAAAATTGTTATGACCTTATTTTATAATAAAATAAATAAATAATAAATGTAAGTACCACCCGTACGTACACTATGTGCGATGTAACATGGTGCAGGTGACAGTTGCCTTATGACGTTCATAATACGTACTATTATTGTGAATCGCGACAAACATTCGAGAGTAAAACGAAATGTCACCCTCACCATGCTCACCATGCGCACGAACTGTAGGTTATTATATTAACAAGGCTGACAATGATTTGAATGCTATTTATTTCTTTATTACAGAACCAACTTCAACTCAACAAGTTCCACTTCCATATAGCTCAAAGTCTCAAGAAAGTAAAAAACTGGAAACTTATGTGTCTATAGGTATTTTACTATTAAATATATTCACCATTATCATTTCAACGCTCACTATTGGGCCAGGCCAGGGGCGTAGCTACCGCCTTATCAATGATACGGGGCCCTCAGAGGGGCCCCTTACGTTTGATAGCAAAAATTAGTAAACTGTAATCCACAAACCCACTTAATCTGGTGCTTCCCGAAAAAGATACATATTAAACTGCCTATAGTTTCACTTCAGAAATTACAAGTCAAAAAAAGCAATCATTTTTTTCCCCGTTTAAGGTAAGGTAAGTAGCTCATTAGACCCACCCGGGACCTGAACCGCACCGCCTCGTCGCTAGGCGTCCAATTGTCTTCGACAGGTGGACCACGTCGCGTCCCGTTGTCCACTTAATTAATCTGCGTGTGTGAATGCAAGGTTCACAGGTGGACCATGGGTGGACGCCGCGTTGTCAACTCGCAGTTTACGCGAAGCAAGCACGTCAACAGCGAGCTATCATCTATTGTTTCTGTATTGTTTATGTACTTGTCAATGTCAATGTTATGTTACTTGTCTGTCTATTGTCTACTGTCATGTCATAAAGTCTGTACACGTATGTATCCTATTAAATAATATAATCGTCAAGCATCCATGGTCTTATTCATTAAGACAAACATTACAGATTACAAACATTATTAATGTATGTAACAGTCCACTAGCGGTTGGCGCGTGGACACTTCGTGAGCGAGGCGATCCGGTGATGGTAAGGAGTGAGCGCATGCCCATACTAATCCATATGAAGAATATTAACCACTCGAGGCGAGGCGGTCGGCTCCCGGGTGGCTCTAATGAGCTACGACCTTTAAACGTGCGCCAAAAAAAAAAGCTACCTACATAGGCTAAGAGTCTTTCATATTTAAGTCCATTTTTATTTATATACTAGCTGACGCCGCGCGGTTTCACCCGCGTGGTTCTCGATAATATATAGCCTATAGCCTTCCTCGATAAATGGGCTATCTAACACTGAAAGAATTTTTCAAATAGGATCAGTAGTTCCTGAGATTAGCGCGTTCAATCAAACAAACAAACAAACTCTTTATATATTAGTATTAGATGTATTGATGATTCCTGTTTTTTACATTACAGAACCCAAGAAAGAGCCTATAGATTTGGAAACAGAATATACAGGTATGTTACCATCAAATATCATACGAGTATCATCATTATCAGCAAATCACAATTGGCAATCGTTCATCATCATCATCAACCCATATTCGGCTCACTGGAGCACGAGTCTCCTCGCCGAATGAGAATGGTTATGCGAATAGTCCACGCTGGCCTAATGTAGATTTGCAGACTACACACACACACAGAGAATTAAGAAAATTCTCTGGTATCAGGTTTCCTCACGATGTTTTCCTTCACCGTTTGAGACACGTGATATTTAATTTCTTAAAATGCACACAACTGAAAAGATAGAGGTGCATGCCGCGGACCGGATTCGAACCTACACCCTCCGGAATCGAAGGCAGAGGTATATCCAATGGGGTATCACGGTTAATCGTTACTTAGCTATTCTAGCTTTCCTTGTAAATTCCTAACAATTTCATACATTTAATCTACTTATGTGATTTTTTTCACGTATCCATAAACAACCGTTTAGCTATTAGAGGCGGAAACACTTCATTCCGACATAAAATCTTTTTAACAAAAAAATTAAACCGAGTTCAAAATCACAACACTAAAAACCGAAAAATAACATCGTATGTGCTACCTTCTGATCACTTTGAAAGCGGTGCCAAGCCAGTGATATTTTAATTCAAGCCGTTTAAATTACAAAATTACTGTGGTTGTTTCAGAAACGGATTTAATTAAAACACGACACTGGATTGGTACCGAAAAAAAGAAACATACATACAGACGAACAACGAATAATCAGAAGGTAGCACGTACGTCATCAATCCATATTCGGCTCACTGCTGAGTTCGAGTCTCCTCTCAGAATGAGAGGGGTTAGGCCAATAGTCCACCACGCTGGCCCAATGCGGATTGGCAGCACGTAGGTAACATGTTATTTTTTGCTTTTTAATTAAGGTTAGTTTTTGAGTTGGAAGTCGGTTGTATTTTTTTTTTTTTATATTCACAGTTGGAAGATTAACGTTTAATTTTAGCTAATTCCTCTATTGCTCTTGATGATTACTTATTATGTAGTAGCTCATTGAAACAATGTTTTATCTATAGAAGCAATAGTTGCTATTTGCTATTGGAGGATTTATTCATGAATGATATCCTCGTTTTACAGGATTTTACTGAAAATTCGATTTATTACTATATTTATTGAAATTAATTTAACTTTCTTCCAGTCGTATTTTTTAAAGACCCCACACGATGAGATAAATGAGTAAAAATAAAATTCACCCCTACTTTGTATGTACCCTAAACTAAAGTATTTTTGACGTGACAACGTCTTATAAATTGGTTTGCCGGATGACACTTCAAGAAACTGCGTTACGCTCCGCTCACGTTATGCGCTCACAATGAGAGCGAGTGAGAGGCACGCGTCCCTTCCACTCGGGCATGGTTAGCCCGCCTAAGAGCGAGAGAGACAGACATAAAAAGTAAAAGGCACGCGTCCCTTCCACTCGAGCAGAGTTAGCCCGCCTAAGAGCGAGAGAGACAGAGCGAGAGAGAGAGAGTGAGAGAGATAGGCATACACACCGGTTCAAATTATGAATATTCACATTAAAATTATTTTACCACTCAAAGTCGTTGTCACGTAAAACTTTCGCCCGTATACCGACTTTACAGGCAACCAATTTTTTTGTTTATTTCTGTTTTTCAGTACCCAAGGAAGAACCTACAGACCTGGACCCTTTAGTATCTCTAGGTATGTTACCGTCAATTATTTGGTGTAAGAGTCATCATCAACAATCTATATTCGGCTCACTGTTGAGCACGAGTCTCTTCTAATGAGTGGGGTTAGGCTGATAGTCCACCACGCTGGTCCAAAGCGGACTTCACACACAGAAATAATGGAGAATGTTCACTATTTTTAAATGTTAGGTAAATACTTGAGAAAGAATTATTTAGTTAATTAGTTTCAACAATTTTAATCAAAATCAAATCATGGTTGGTATTTACCACGGCTCTACCTTAACCATTTTTCATTTCTCGATTTTTATCTGATATATTTTTTTGTTTCGGCTTTTAGATCGTTTTTAAAGTAGTCGGGTTACTGTTTTAAAGTTTGTTTTTTTTAATGTTAGTTAGTGTTCATTTGCACGAGCGGCAACACTCGACCGCAGTCGACAGCAGTCAGCGACGTCTCGGCGGCAGCCAACGGCACTCCACTGCAGTCGGCGATGTCTCGGCGTCGCCGACTGCAGTCGACTCGCGGCGCCGGTCACCCACTGCAGTCGACTCCCGTTGGCTGCCGCCGAGACGTCGCCGACTGCAGTCGTCGGTAGCAGCTGCCGCTCGAGTAAATGAACACTTAGTTAAAAAATACTCGTGAAAAATAATTTCGATGCGTTAATTAATTTTCAAGATATATTTTTGTAAAGCTTCCACGCTCTTCAAGGCGAAAACATTGTACTATTTTTTTTTGTCATCTTTTTACATATTTTGTGCAAATAAACGAGTATGCCAGACTAGTTTCAAACCCATACGGGGCCCTTAGTAATGAGCTGGTTCTTGCAACGCGGCACGATCCAAACTGCATTGATTGTAACGGAACCTTCACTCTATAATAAAAGCACATTGGCGGTTCAGATCGTACTATTTATTTTGACATTGACAGTTTGACATTTTAACAATTATACTTTGACAATGACATAAAAGTTTAGAAACAATTAATATTTTTGATATCATCTGTAACACCCCCACTATATCAAAAAATACAAAATCTTAAATTATCTCAAGACCAGATATTAATTATAATTTAACAATCCCAAGCTTTTGCATGAACTCATAATGTTTTACTCCCGACAACCCCTTAGTCAATATATCAGCAGGCATACAAGCAGTTGATAGGTATTTAGTTTCTAATATATTACTATTAATCAAATCTTTTATAAAATTATACCTAACATCAATATGTTTTGAGCGTTTATGCAATTGATAATTGCTCGCCAACTTCAACGCACCCTGATTATCATTATACAATATCATTTTGTAACTACAACCTGTTATTTCACTCTCTAAATTCTGTAAGTAAATGGCTTCTCTACATGCTTCAGATAAAGCCATATACTCAGCCTCACAACTACTTAGTGCTACTGTTCTTTGTTTTTTGCTTTCCCAAGAAATAGCAGAACCACATTTTATGAAACAAAATCCAGTATATGAGCGTCTGTCAACAGTATTACTGGCCCAATCTGCATCTACATAACCTTCTAATTGTGGTTTTCCTTGAGAATATCTTAAACAATAATTTTTAGTTTTATACAAATATTTTAAAATTCTCTTAGCATAATTCCAATGTAAATGTGAATAACAATTATTAAACTGGCTTAAATAGCTGACAGCAAAAGCTATGTCTGGACGTGTCATAACAGCTAGGTACATTAAACTACCTATTAACCTCTGATATGGCAATCCCTCTTTCTCACAAATATTAGATTTTTCCAAACTTAACTTTGGCTCTATGGGTGTATAAGATGTATTACAGTTCAACATATCAAACTTTTTTAACAACTGTTCAATATAATGTTCTTGATCTAATGTAATAGTATTGGAATTCTTATCTACCTCAATGTTCATCCCTAAATACTGCTTAACTTGACCTAAGTTTTTCAATTTAAATTTTTGACTCAAAGCTTTTATAAGGGACTCAGACTCAGTTCTATAATTTGAAAATATGATGAAATCATCGACATAAATCCCAATAATAGTTTTCTTATTGTTACTATGATTTTTAATAAATACACAAGGTTCTAATTTGCTTTTGTTATAACCTAAGCTGCACAACGTTTCTTCTACTCTATGATACCAAGCTAGTGATGACTGTTTTAAGCCATATACAGCCTTTTTTAACTTTAACACTTTATTTGAATTGTTATGACTCGGAAAACCTTCTGGCAAATACATAAAAATGTTTTCCTTTAAATATCCATTAAGAAAAGCTGTGGTAACATCCAAATGAGTAATGTTCATATCTAATTGTACACTTAAAGCAAACAATAATCTTAAAGTAGAATGCCTAATCACTGGTGAAAAAGTTTCTTGATAGTCTATACCAGCCTTTTGTGTAAAACCTTTAGCGACTAGCCTAGCCCGATATCTCACTTTATTATCACAATCAAATTTCTTTCTCAAGACCCATCTACACTGCACTACACTCTCACTATCTGGAGTATCGACAATCTCCCACACTTGGTTGTCTTCAAATGACTGCAACTCTTCTGCTATTGCCTGTAACCACTCTTGTTTCTCAGGACCATTAATAGCCTCTGCATAAGTCAACTCCTCTTCTCCTATGTACGTAGTACATATACTAGCATAGCCATACCTTGATGGTTTCTTTCTGGCCCGTCTCTCTGAATTCTCAAAATCCATTTCTGCTTGTGAAGTGCCAGCTGTATTCGTGCTTTCTTTATCTGAAGATATGTGCTTGGGCTCCTCATCTTTAAAACTATGTGTGTTATCATCTAGGCCATCCATATATTCAGACTCGCTTGAACTAGACTGATTTAGTAATTCAGACTTCACCACTGATTCCTCTATAGATTCCCCCACTGAATCTGTGGTTTCTACAGGTATGGTGACTGTCTCACACTTTTTAGGTTTCTCTAGTATTACCACATCTCTACTGCTTGTCACAGAATTTTTTACAGGATCATAAATTCTATAACCTTTTATATTATCACAAAATCCAACTAATATGTGCTTTTTTGATTTTCTGTCCCATTTAGTCCTTTTCTCCTTCGGGACATGCACCATTACGGGACTCCCAAATATGCGAATATGTGCCAAATTCGGTTTTTTACCAGTCCATAATTCATATGGAGTCTTTTCAATACCTGAAGCTACTGATCTGTTCTTTAAATAGACAGCTGTGTTTGCAGCTTCTGCCCAAAACTTCTTTTCAAGGTCAGCTTCGAAAAGTAAGCATCTCGCTCTCTCCACTATGGTTCTATTTGACCTCTCGCTAAGCCCATTCTGTTCCGGAGTATACGGATTTGTTTTTTGATGAATTATTCCTTCTTTTTTTAAGAAATCTTCAAAATTATTACTGCAGTATTCACTGCCATTATCTGATCTTAGTATTTTTATTTTTTTATTTTGATAGTTCTCCACCAATGACTTGAATTCTATAAAATGATTTAACACATCACTTTTTGTCTTCAAAAAATATATAAAGGTCATTCTAGTGTAATCATCGATAAATAAAAGAAAATATCTTGCTCCACCTATAGACTTAGTCTCCATGGGACCACATATGTCAGAGTGAATAATCTGTAATATATCTGTGGCACGTGAGCCTGTGGGGAATGGTAGCCGTGATTGTTTTCCCTCGCAACATATTTCACAACTTGACTTAGTTATTGTAAATACATCCGGGTATTCTAAACCATCCACTAATCCACCACGTTTCATCTTATTCATATCATTGCTGTTTATATGTCCAAGTCGCCTGTGCCATGTATCACCATTCACTGTAGTTGAAGCGATTAAACAATTCTGTGTTTTCAATTTCACTTTGTAAACACCATCAATTAGTTCTGCTTTAGCAACTAATTTGCCTAATTTATTCCTTATTAGACATTCGTTGGATACAAAATCAACACTGTTTCCATTTTTTATCAACTCACTGACTGATAATAGGTTAGTTGTCAGACTAGGAATACATAACATATTTTTCACTGTTATGCTATAGTTATAACTTGTAATTATATCCACATCCCCTGAGCATAAAACTGGAACTTTTGATTTATTGGCCACTATCACTTCTGGTAAACTTGAAGAATAAATTGGATTCTTCAACCAGCTTTCATTAGCGGTCATGTGCATGCTTGCACCTGAATCGATATAAAAATCACTCTTACTGAATCCTCCACTAAGAAAAACAACATTAAAAGCGTTGCTCTGCTTTTTATTCTCTGTATTCTTCTTTAAAAGTGGACACTGAGTACGAAAATGCCCATTTTCCTTACATCGGTAACAAATAATTGTTTTTGTGTTTTGAGTCGATTTCAATGTGTTCGAATTCGAGCCGACGCCATATTTGCTAGTGCTGCCACCATCGTAACTCGACTTCTTGTTCTTGTGCCATTTTGCTGCCAACGCCGCGTTTCTTTCAGTTTCGTTACTGTCTGACGTTTCCATGTCAAGTAACTTAGACTTAATTGAATCGGCTGTTATTTGAATGCCTGAATGTTCAATTGCCATAATCATAGGCATAAAGCGCTCTGGTAATCCGGCTAACAATAATGAACCGACCCATTCGTCGTTGATGGCGAATCCGGTGCCGCTCAAACGTTGAGAAGTTTCCACTATTTGAGTCACATAATTCGTCATATTTTCACTATTTTCTAATCTTATAGAAATCAAATGACGTAACAAAGTAATCCTCCGCGAAAATCCTGAATCGTCGAACAATGAACGTAACTTTGCCCACAATTCCTTCGTGGTCTTTGTTTCTTTTATATGCACAAATAATGATGAATCGATCGTTAAAATCATTTTTGCTCGTGCTTTTGCATCTGCCGATATATCTACAGCATCGGTTCCCTCCGTTTTCAGGAACTTGTCCGCGCCTTCCAACACTAATAGGTTTTCAACTGCGAACGCCCAATCGTCGAAATTCTCACGCCCTTTTAGCTTAGGTACGTTAGTGAGATAACTGGAACTCATTTTTAACTCGCAAAACACAAAATATTAACACTTTATACTGTAATATTGGAAAATTTTACGCGCTGCCCATAACCTATAATAAAAGCACATTGGCGGTTCAGATCGTACTATTTATTTTGACATTGACAGTTTGACATTTTAACAATTATACTTTGACAATGACATAAAAGTTTAGAAACAATTAATATTTTTGATATCATCTGTAACACAGTCGACCCCTCTCCAAGCGCGCGATTGGAGCGGCTGCGCGCCGCGCCGCCGCTTCGCAGTTTGAATCGTGTCGCGTTGCAAGAACCAGCTCATGACTAAGGGCCCCGTATGGGTTCCCCGTATTAATATAACGTATTATTTATTTCGGTTTTCCAGTACCCAAGGAAGTACCTACAGACCTGGAAACTTTAGTGTCTCTAGGTAAGTTACCGTCAAATATTTGGTGTAAGTGTTCATTTACACGAGCGGCAACTGCTATCGACGACTGCAGTCGGCGGCGTCTCGGCGGCAGGCGACGGCGTCGCCAACTGCAGTCAGCGACGTCTCGGCGGCAGGTGACGGCGTCGCCAAATGCAGTCAGCGACGTCTCGGCGGCAGTCGAGCGCCGTTTGCTGCCGCCGAGACGTCGTTGATTGCAGTCGACTGCGATCGTCGGTACAGTTGCCGCTCGGGTAAAGGAACGCTAAGAGTCATTATCAACAACCCATATTCTTTTTTTTTTTTTTTTTTTTTTTTTTTTTTTTTTTTTTTTTTTTTTTTTTTTTTTTTTTTAATTCAGCTCACTGTTGAGCAGGAGTCTCCTGTAATGAATGGGGTTAGGCTGATAGTCCACAACGCTGGCCCAAAGCGGATTGGCAGACTTCTCACAAGGAAAGAATGGAAAATGTTCACTATTTTTAAATGTTAGGTAAATACATGAGAAAGTATTATTAATTATTTGTTTGATTGAACGCGCTAATCTCAGAAACTACTGGTCCGATTTGAAAAATTCTTTCAGTGTCAGATAGCCCATTTATCGAGGAAGTCTATAGGCTATATATTATCACTCTATTCCTACGGGAACGGGAACCACGCGGGTGAAACCGCGCGGCGTCAGCTAGTATGTTTATTTATGCGAGCGGCAGCTGCTACCGAAGACTGCCGCCGAGACGTCGCCGACTGAAGTTGGCGACCGCCGCCGGGAGTCGACTGTAGTTGGCGACGCCGTTGGCTGCCGCCGAGACGTCGCTGACTGCAGTCGACTGCGGTCGTCGTGTAGATGAACTGTAAGATAAGTCGCATCTCTGGTATGTGTTATTACAGAAAATGTCGACAAATGCAAGTGTTGTCTAAGTGAGATGGAACTGAAGACTCTTTGGGATCAACACGAATTCGAAGGGGACGGAGAAGTTTACGGCGAAATGTTGAACGAATGTTTTGGTATTTCGGTACGTAGATTTAAATGCTCATTTGAATAAATAACGTCAATACATATAATACTAATTAATACATTAAAAAAAAAAAGATTATCCGGTAAAAGGGTTTATAAAATTTCAAAATCAATTAAAAATCTTATAACGCAATTATACAGAGTAACCAGAGAGAGTCTTTACAAACTGCGTGCAACCCATAAAAAAAAAACAAAAGTCACGCGTCTCCTTGACATCCGCATATACAAACTTTTTTCATTATTTGTATTTCAAAATTTAACAGTAACAACAATTAAATTGATATAATATTGAATAATAACCAATAAAAAAATACTCTATATTCTTTACTTTTTTTCTTTTTTCTTTTTAGACGCCATTTTTCTTGAATAATATTGAAAATTACTGATGCGACGCGACGGTTCGTGTCGTACTGACAAGAGAACGTATTCGTTTTTGAATTTCGTATTCGTGACAGGTACGACACCGTCGTGTTTCGTACTTTCATTCTGTTAATTATTTATTAATCTGTGCGTAATTCGACGAAAATTCTTACATTTTAGCTTCCGTATATTCAATGTGATATTTGTTAATTTATGAACTTTATACATAATCACACAAATATCAAAGATATTTGTAATTTTGTTTGAGCGCCCATACAAATCTAACGATCTCACGAAGTAGAGTTAGCAGAGTTAGAATAGCGCCATCTTTAGTGTTGTACTTACTTTATTTCATCACAATAGGCTAGTTGACACTTTTATAATTCGATGGAGCCGGTTGCACACTCGAAAAAAGATAACGTCATGCGTCGTTCCCTCGCTCTATGGTTGCCAATTTTTTTACAAGAAATAAAGTATAAACTGGTCTATGAAGATTATTAAACAGTATTTTAGAAAAACGAACATTTTCTTTAGAAAAATGCAACCATTCCATCAGTATTTTCTTAAGACGTTGTCATGTTCAACTATCGTCAGTAAACCGACTTTACAGACCTTTTTTTTTTTTCAAGAATCTTAAATTGTTAATTAGCGGACTACTAGATTGAAATAAAATTATTATAATTTTTTAAGGATGAAAATTTATCTTTTTTATTAATATTTTTTTTGTCAATACGAGCCACAACGCTGTCGGCCATGATGATATTTTAATTGTATCATGACGTCGCGTTAACAAATCCCATACCAAACGGAGCGTTTGACAAAAATTAAGTTAACAATTAGTTTGACGTTTAGTTACATTGTAAAATTGTGACGTCACAAAATGGACGACAGCGTTTTTGACGTTTGGAGATCCTTAACTTTACTTTATTAATTGATACCAATATATTTCGGACTCTTATTCCATTGCGAAATTAATATTGTTTATTGTATATCGCGAAAGAGTGTATTAGGAGTGGGTACGACAATAGACCAACGGGGATCGAACCACCACCCCTCAGTGATGAGTCCGACCGCTCTTACCGTTGAGCTATTGAGGCTTATTCAATGTACCTAATACATCATCATCATCATCATTATCAACCCATATTCGGCTCACTGCTGAGCTCGAGTCTCCTCTCAGAATGAGAGGGGTTAGGCCAACAGTCCACCACGCTGGTCCAATGCGGATTAGCAGACTTCACACACGCAGAGAATTAAGAAAATTCTCGGGGATGCAGATTTCCTCACGATGTTTTTCCTTCACCGTTTGAGACAATGATATTTAATTTCTTAAAATGCAGGTGCATGCCCTAGACCGGATTTGAACCAACGCCCTCTGGAATTGGCGGCAGAGGTCATATCCACTGTGCTATCACGGTATATATTAAATTTGATATGTGTCAACTACCTTATTCCAGTGGCAACCATCGGCCGCTCGCGAGTCAATCTGCGAGGTCTGCGTCGTGAGCCTTCGGCAGGCACTGCAGTTCAAGCGAGCCATCATAGCCACGCAGGAGATACTGATGGGAGGTACTTTCATACTTAATTTTGTTTTTTTTTTAATGGGGATGATGACTAGGTTTGAATATATTGATTTTTATGATACATTCGGGTAAATAAAGTCAATGTTAACTAATTTATACATAAAAAGCAAAGATTGTCTGGATATTTGCAAGATAAATAAGATTATGAAATTTCAAAATCTATTAAATTTTTTTTATCGTAATTAGATGAAAATTCATACAGTTTTAGCTTCCTTACATTGAATGTGACATTTTTCAATAAATGAACTATAAACATAAACGCACAAATAACAAAGATATTAGTAATTTTTTTTAACCGCCCATACAAACCTAACGATCAGCGAGCCAACGACGTCACTAAATCTTTTTTTTTTATATTCAATTTAAAAAGCTGTCATCATCCCCATTCTCTTTCTTCGCCCCACAGATTATCTATCTATATCTATACTTATATTAAGACTGGTCGAATTCTATACATTAATTCGCAATAGGGATGATGACAGTTTTTTAAATTGTATATAAATTAAGAGTATACTAATAGTAAAGCAATTTTGTAAAAGTAACAGGGTATCTGCGATCATTACTTTCGGAGCTACAGGGATTTAAAGAGTCAGATTTGCGGCGCTGCCGCGGATCCCTGAAAAACGCCCCATACAAAATGGCTCGAAAAAATGACGTCATAGGCAATGTAATGATCGTTAGATTTGTATGCACGTTCAAACAAAATTACTAATATCTTTGTTATTTGTGCGTTTATCTTTATAGTTCATATATTCAAAAATGTCACATTTAATGTAAGGAAGCTAAAACTGTATGAATTTTCATCTGATTACGATAATTTTTTTTTAATAGTTTTTGAAATTTTATAATCTCATTTATTTTGCAAATATCCAGACAATCTTTGCTTTTTATGTATAAATTAGTTAACATTGACCTTATTTACCCGAATGTATCATAAAAATCAATATATTCAAACCTAGTCATCATCCCCATTTGAGATTGTACTTATACCATTTGTAACAACAAACGTTAGCGTGGCATAACCGACGCCAGCGCCATCTAGAATTTATAATACGAATTCTGTATATTGTGTACATTCTGTACATTGAAGATATTTTGAATTTTTTTTTGGGGGGCATTATATTATAATCGATAAATATTTTTTTTCGATTTTTTTGTCTGTCCGTGTTTTTTATGTTATTCGGGCATCACGCTGAAACTAATGAATGAATTCAAATGAAATTTGGCACGGTGTAAGAGCATAATACGGAGAAGGTTGTAGGATACTTTTTATTGCGAAAATAAAATAAGAAGAGGGTGAAATAGGAATTAAAACTTTGTATGGAATGTCCCTCATTTTTAGAGTTCACAAAAAAAAATACGAAATATAATGGGATTCAAAAAATCATAAAATTCAAACTCTTAAAGTGAGACAGGGCTTAAAAGTTTACATTTAATTTCCACGCAGAAGAAGAATCAGTACGACACGAAGCGCATCAGTAATTTTCATTATT